>NW_013671676.1:0-5778 GCF_000517525.1 Limulus polyphemus
AAACATATAGTTGCTAACAGTCATGGTCTTGTAACACTTGGGAGTGTTACAAGACCACTAACAGTCACAGCTACAAGTTTGGGAACTAGAAGCTGTGACTGTTAGTGGTCTTGTAATGCTCCAAATCTTGGAGCTGTGACTGTTAGTGGTCCTGTAACACTTCTAAACTAAAAGCTGTGACTGTTAGTGGTCTTGTAACACTCCCAAACTTGTAGCTGTCACTGTTACTGGTCTTGTAACACTCCCAAACTTGTAGCTTTGACTGTTAGTGGTCATGTAACGCTCCAAATCTAGGAGCTGTAACTGTTAGTGGTCTTGTAACACTTCTAAACTAAGAGCTGTGACTGTTACTGGTCTTGTAACACTCCCAAACATGTAGCTTTAAACTAGGAGCTGTGACTGTTAGTGGTCTTGTTACACTTCCAAACTAGGAGCTGTGACTGTTAGTGGTCTTGTAACACTCCCAAACTTGTAGCTTTGACTGTTAGTGGTCTTGTAATACTCCCAAACTTATAGCTGTGACTGTTAGTGGTCTTGTAACACTTCCAAACTTGTAGCTTTGACTGTTAGTGGTCTTGTAACGCTCCAAATCTAGGAGCTGTGACTGTTAATGGTCCTGTAACACTTCTAAACTACGAGCTGTGACTGTTAGTGGTCTTGTAACACTCCCAAACTTGTAGCTGTGACTGTTAGTGGTCTTGTAACACTCCCAAACTTGTAGCTGTGACTGTTAGTGGTCTTGTAACACTCCCAAACTAGAAGCTGTGACTGTTAATGGTCTTGTAACACTCCCAAACTTGTAGCTGTGACTGTTAGTGGTCTTGTAACACTCCCAAACTAGAAGCTGTGACTGTTAGTGGTCTTGTTACACTCTCAAACTAGGAGCTGTGAGTGTTAGTGGTCTTCTAACACTCCCAAACTTGTAGCTGTGACTGTTAGTGGTCTTGTAACACTCCCAAACTTGTAGCTGTCACTGTTACTGGTCTTGTAACACTCCCAAACTTGTAGCTTTGACTGTTAGTGGTCTTGTAACGCTCCAAATCTAGGAGCTGTAACTGTTAGTGGTCTTGTAACACTCCTAAACATGTAGCTTTGACTGTTAGTGGTCTTGTAACACTCACAAACATGTAGCTTTGACTGTTAGTGGTCTTGTAACACTCCCAAACTTGTAGCTGTGACTGTTAGTGGTCTTGTAACACTCCCAAACTAGAAGCTGTGACTGTTAATGGTCTTGTAACACTTCCAAACTTGTAGTTGTGACTGTTAATGGTCTTGTAACACTCCCAAACTTGTAGCTGTGACTGTTAGTGGTCTTGTAACACTCCCAAACTAGAAGCTGTGACTGTTAGTAGTCTAGGACACTTCCAAACTTGTAGTTGTGACTGTTAGTGGTCTTGTAACACTTCCAAACTTGTAGTTATGACTGTTAATGGTCTTGTAACACTCCCAAACTTGTAGCTGTGACTGTTAGTGGTCTTGTAACACTCCCAAACTTGTAGCTGTGACTGTAGTGGTCTTGTTACACTTCCAAACTAGGAGCTGTGACTGTTAGTGGTCTTGTAACACTCCCAAACTTGTAGCTGTGACTGTTAGTGGTCTTGTAACACTTCCAAACTTGTAGTTTTGACTGTCAGTGGTCTTGTAACATTCTCAAACTAGGAGCTGTGACTGTTAGTGGTCTTGTAACACTCTCAAACTTGTAGTTGTGACTGTTAGTAATTTCTAACACTCCCAAACGAGGAGCTGTGACTGTTAGTGATCTTGTAACACTCCCAAACTTGTATCTGTGACTGTTAGTGGTCTTGTAACAATCACAAACTTGTAGCTGTGACTGTTAGTGGTCTTGTAACACTCCCAAACTTGTAGCTGTGACTTTTAGTGGTCTTGTAACACTTCCAAACTTGTAGCTGTGACTGTTAGTGGTCTTGTAACACTCCCAAACTTGTAGCTGTGACTGTTAGTGGTACTGTAACACTTTCAGACTTGTAGCTGTGACTGTTAGTAGTCTACTAACACTTCCAAACTTGTAGTTGTGACTGTTAGTGGTCTTGTAACACTCCCAAACTTGTAGCTGTGACTGTTAGTGGTTTGTTACAAGACCATTAACAATCACAATTATATGTTTGGAAGTGTTACAAGACCACTAACAGTCACAGCTACAAGTTTGGGAGTGTTACAAGACCAGTAACAGTAACAGCTACAAGTTTGGGAGTGTTACAAGACCACTAACAGTCACAGCTTCAAGTTTGGGAGTGTTACAAGACCACTAACAGTCACAGCTCCTAGTTTGAGAGTGTAACAAGACCACTAACAGTCACAGCTTCTAGTTTGGGAGTGTTACAAGACCAATAACAGTCACAGCTACAAGTTTTGGAGTGTTACAAGACCATTAACAGTCACAACTACAAGTTTGGAAGTATTACAAGACCATTAACAGTCACAGCTTCTAGTTTGGGAGTGTTACAAGAACACTAACAGTCACAGCTACAAGTTTGGGAGTGTTACAAGACCACTAACAGTCAAAGCTACATGTTTGGGAGTGTTACAAGACCACTAACAGTCACAGCTTCTAGTTTGGGAGTGTTACAAGACCACTAACAGTCACAGCTACAAGTTTTGGAGTGTTACAAGTCCTAAACTTGTATTTGTGACTTTTAGTGGTCTTGTAACACTCCCAAACTTGTAGTTGTGACTGTTAGTGGTCTTGTAACACTCCCAAACTTGTAGCTGTGACTGTTAGTGGTCTTGTAACACTTCCAAACATATAATTGTGATTGTTAATGGTCTTGTAACACTTCCAAACTTGTATTTGTGACTGTTAGTGGTCTTGTAACACTTCCAAACTTGTAGTTGTGACTCTTAGTGATCTTGTAACACTCCTAAACTTGTATTTGTGACTTTTAGTGGTCTTGTAACACTCCCAAACTAGGAGCTGTGACTGTTAGTGGTCTTGTAACACTTCTAAACTAAGAGCTGTGACTGTTAGTGGTCTTGTAACTCTCCCAAACTTGTAGCTGTGACTGTTAGTGGGTTGTTCCATGTTCACAACTTGGTGTTATGATTTGGTCTTAAGATAAACTTAACTTCTGTTATTAGTTTGTCAATTTAATTTAACAACTCTCAAACTATAAGCTAGCTATCTGTTTACTTTGATTCCAGTTTATTACCTAAATGTTGAGAAAATTCATAAAACTGTCTAAGTTTATAAACAAGAGGAAGAACAGATTCCCATGCTCTTATCTGTTGGGTTGCATTTCGAGGATTTGCAATAGCCTGAAAAAAAAAATCAAAAATTAGGTATGATGTAAACATGTTTATAATCTTAAAATCATATTAAAAATTCCAACTAAAATCTATCATGAATGCACAAAATGTTTGTCCTTACTCAAAAAGTGGTCCTAAGTAGTCAAAATAAGAAACTGTTTTTAAACTACCAGTGTTAAAAACTGATCAGAATAACATGATATGTTATTTCTACAAGTTGAAAAATAAAAAGCTTTATTGTGGTAGTTTGTTTCTTTCATCACCAACTTTGAGAATGTTCTATGAATAATTCAGATATTTTCATTATATTCTTATGATTTCTTTAGAATGTTTGAGTTTCAATCTAATATTATTTTAATTTATGTCTGGGTGTAGCTTGTTTGCTTTGGCTTTTTGTTATCATTTGAAATACCACCAGATACAGACCTGAAAAAGTAGACAATGACACCAAAATATTAAGGATGAATTTTTAAAAACTTTGCATCATAAGTTAACACTAAAGGAAGAAAACAGTTTAAATAGTTTTTGTTTTTAGTAAATCACAAATAACATGTCCTTCAAAGTTAATGGAAAAGTGTAAAAAACCTTAAACTGATGAACTCAAAACATTTTAAATTTTTTCCACAAACTTTCTCTCGATATTTTTTTCCTCTTTGTTGTGCGAAACTGTTGACCAAGCTACTTAATATTCTACCACTACATGTCTAAGACAGGATAAGGAGCATGGAATACTGCCTGAGCCAAAGAATAAAAAGTGAGCTTAACTGATGTTAGGTCAAATTGCACTTGCTAAAAAAGCATCAAGTTTCCATGGCTCATAATTACGAATATTTTCACGATAAGCCTCGTTATTAGATGCACAGCATTTACAACTTGATAAATCTTAAATTCCAAGACTTGTAATTATATTTCATGTAAAATATAGCTGCAGTATGACTAAATCATTTAGATTTTTTTTTTACAACCAAACCCTAAATGCTGCTTGTTTAAATAATTTGAAACATAAAAAAGTATACAATATATTAATCTGAAAAAAAAATTAAGTAGCTACATATACACATACATTTGTTGATTATCAAGAGATATATAACATAGGCTTAGCTATAATTGTCAATTCTTTAGATTGCTAAATTTCATTTACCAGACTCTCACTAACTAACAGGAAATATAACAAGAACAGCAAACTAAATTTATTAGCCCAAATACCTAACAAGAGGAAATCAACTTCTTTATCAGCTTTTAAAAGACAGAAGGAGGGGAAAAAATTACAAGGCAACAAACTACAGCCCCACAGAGAAGTTGTTAGTTAAAGTAGGTATCAAGATAGTTAATAAGCTATAAAACAGCAGATTTGAGCTTGTCATTCTACATGTAGACAAACTTAGGCTTACCATTCGGATCTCATTTCCTGCTCCTTTGTACATCTGAAGCTCTTGCAGTACATCCCTGGAATGTTGTAGCACCTCCTGAACAATTAAATAAGTATCTTTTTCAGATTCAGAAGGCTGAGCATCTGGAATGGAAAAGAAACCTAATTATTTTTTAATACATTTACTAAAATGTTAGATCTCTCTTAGCTATGTCAAAGAAAACATTAAATGACATCGAAGAATCCTCTTTATTTTGTAATACTTATCTTCTCTGTTACTTTAACTTCTATCTCGTCATTTGTTCTTTCATAGCTTGCTGTTTTAATATACAGAATTACAAAGTTAAATATATAGGCAATGGATATTCACATAAACTTACACATATGAAAGAAACATTATTAATCACTTTAATAAGTAGTCTAGGAGAAACTGTGATTCTATATTTTCACAGTAATAAGTGTTTGTGGCTTAAAATACATAAATATATTATTACTTATGAGGAATTAACTCAGCAGTATTTATTCCTTCAGATGCAGGTGTCTGTTGGTACATAATCATTACACAACATATATTTTCTTATCATTAAACATGTATTACATTACACACACTTCTACTGATAATACTTACAAGTTTCTTAAGTACATTTTGGGCACTCATCTTGTATGATGTAACTTAACAGTCACATGGTATTGGATGTACAAGGCATTTAAAACAGCCACATGACATTGGAGGTACAAGGCATTTATAACAGTCACATTGTATTGAAAGTACAGTGTTTTTGTAACAGTCACATAGTATTGGATATATATAAGCTGTTTTTAATAGTCACATAGTGTTGAATGTACAAGGTGTTTATAACAGTTACATGGTATTGGATGTACAAGGTGTTTATAACAGTTATATGGTATTGGATGTACAAGATCTGTTTATAACAGTCATATGGTATTGAATGTACAATGTCTGTTTCAAACAGTGATATGGTATTGAAAATACAAGGTCTGTTTATAACAGTCATATTGTATTGAATGTACAAGGTCTGTTTATAACAGTCATACGGTATTGAAGGTACAAGGTCTATTTATAACAGTCATATGGTATTGGATGTACAAGGTTTTTATAACAGTCATATGGTATTGGATGTACA
>NW_013671676.1:6715-17242 GCF_000517525.1 Limulus polyphemus
CAAAGTATGTTTATAACAGTCATATGGTATTGAATATACAAGGTCTGTTTATAACAGTCATATGGTATTGAATATACAAGGTCTGTTTATAACAGTCATATTGTACTGAATGTACAAAGTCAGTTCATAACAGTCATATTGTATTGAATGTACGAGGTCTCTTTATAACAGTCATATGGTATTGAGTGTACAAGGTCTGTTTATAAAAGTCATATGGTATTGAATGTACAAGGTATTTATAACACTCACGCGGTATTGGATGTACAAAGTGTTTATAACAGTCATATGGTATTGGATGTACGAGGTGTTTATAACAGTCACATGTTATTTGATGTACAAAGTGTTTATAACAATCACACGGTATTGAATGTATAATGTGTTTATTACAGGCATATTGTATTGAATGTACAAGGTCTGTTTATAACAGTCACATGGTATTGAATGTACTAGGTCTGTTTATAACAGTCATATGGTATTGAAAATACAAGGTATTTATAACACTCACATGGAATGCAATGTACAAGGTGTTTATAAAAGTAATGTGGTATTGGATGTACAAGGTGTTTATAACAGTCATATGGTATTGGATGTACTAGGTGTTAATGACAGTCAAAGGGTATTGAATGTACATGGTGTTTCTAAGAGTCACATGGTATTGCATGTACAAGGTGTTTACAACAGTCACATGGTATTGGATGTACAAGGTGTTTATAACAGTTACTTGTTATTGGATGTACAAGGTCTGTTTATAACAGTCATATGGTATTGAATGTACAAGATCTGTTTATAACAGTCATATGGCATTAAATGGAGAATGTCTGTTTATAACAGTCATATAGTGTTGAATATACAAGGTCTGTTTATAACAGTCATATTGTATTGAATGTACAAGGTCTGTTTTATAACTGTCATATTGTATTGAATGTACAAGGTCTGTTTATACCAGTCATATGGTATTGAGTGTACAAGGTCTGTTTATAACAGTCATATGGTATTGGATGTACATGGTCTGTTTATAACAGTCATATTGCATTGAATGTACAAGGTGTGTTTTTTAACAGTCATATGGTTTTGAATGTACAAGGTCTGTTTATAACAGTCATATTGTATTGAATGTACAAGGTCTGTTCATAACAGTCATATGGTATTTAGTGTACAAGGTCTGTTTATAACAGTCATATGGTATTGAATGTACAAGGTACTTATAACACTCACATGAAATTCAATGTGCAAGGTGTTTATAACAGTCATATGGTATTGGATGTACAAGGTGTTTATAACAGTTATATGGTATTGGATGTACAAGGCATTTATAACAGTCATATGGTATTGGATGAACTAGGTGTTTATAATAGTCACATGGTATTGAATGTACTAGGTGTTTATGACAGTCAAATGGTATTGAATGTACATGGTGTTTATAAGAGTCACATGGTATTAGATATACAAAGTCTGTTTACAACAGTCACATAGTATTGGATGTACAAGGTGTTTACAACAGTCACATGGTATTGGAAGTACAAGGTGTTTACAACAGTCATATGGTATTGGATGTACAAGGTGTTTATAACAGTCATATGGTATTGGATGTACAAGGCGTTTATAACAGTCATATGGTATTGGATAACTAGGTGTTTATAATAGTCACATGGTATTGAATGTACTAGGTATTAATAAGAGTCACATGGTATTGGATATACAAAGTCTCTTTAAAACAGTCACATAGTATTGGGTGTACAAGGTGTTTACAACACTCACATGGTATTGGAAGTACAAGGTGTTTACAACAGTCACATGGTATTGAATGTACAAGGTGTGTTTATAACACTCATATGGTATTGAATGTACAAGGTATGTTTATAACAGTCATATTGTATTGAATGTACGAAGTCTGTTTATAACAGTCATATGGTATTGAATGTACAAGTTCTGTTTAAAACAGTCATATTGCATTGAATGTACAAGGTGTGTTTATAACAGACATATGGTATTGAATGTACAAGGTCTGTTTATAACAGTCATATTGTATTGAATGTACAAGGTCTGTTTATAACAGTCATATGGTATTTAGTGTACAAGGTCTGTTTCTAACAGTCATATGGTATTGAATGTACAAGGTATTTATAACAGTCACATGGTATTTGATGTACAACGTGTTTATAACAATAACATGGTATTAAATGTATAAGGTGTTTATAACAGGCATATGGTATTGGATATACTAGATGTTTATAACAGTCATGTGGTATTGGATGTACTAGGTGTTTATAATAGTCACATGGTATTGAATGTACGAGGTGTTTATGAAAATCAAATGGTATTGAATGTACATGGTGTTTACAACAGTCACATGGTATTGGATGTACAAGGTGTTTATAACAGTTACATGGTATTGAATATACAAGGTATGTTTATAACAGTCATATGGTATTGAATAAACAATGTCTGTTTAAAACAGTCATATGGTATTGAATATACAAGGTCTGTTTATAACAGTCATATGGTATTGAATGTATAAGGTGTTTATTACAGGCATATTGTATTAAATGTACAAGGTCTGTTTATAACAGTCACATGGTATTGAATGTACTAGGTCTGTTTATCACAGTCACATGGTATTGAATGCACAAGGCGCTTATAACAGTTACTTGTTATTGGATGTACAAGGTCTGTTTATAACAGTCATATGGTATTGAATGTACAAGATCTGTTTCTAACAGTCATATGGCATTAAATGGAGAATGTCTGTTTATAACAGTCATATGGTGTTGAATATACAAGGTCTGTTTATAACAGTCATATTGTATTGAATGTACAAGGTCTGTTTTATAACTGTCATATTGTATTGAATGTACAAGGTCTGTTTATACCAGTCATATGGTATTGAGTGTACAAGGTCTGTTTATAAGTCATATGGTATTGGATGTACAAAATCTGTTTATAACAGTCATATGGTACTGAATGTAGAATGTCTGTTTATAACAGTCATATGATATTGAATATACAAGGTCTGTTTATAACAGTCTCGTACATCCAATACCATATGACTGTTATAAATACTTTGTACATCCAATACCACGTGAGTGTTATAAATACGTTGTACATTCAATACCATATGACTGTTATAAACAGACCTTGTACACTCAATACAATATGACTGTTATAAACAGACCTTGTACATTCAATACATTATGACTGTTATAAACAGACTTTATACATTCAATACCATCTAATTGTTATAAACACCTTGTACATCAAATACCATGTGACTGTTATAAACACCTCGTACATCCAATACCATATAACTGTTATAAAAACTTTGTACATCCAATACCATGTGAGTGTTATAAATACCTTGTACATTCAATACCATATGACTGTTATAAACAGACCTTGTATATTCAATACCATATGGTGTTTATAACAATCACATGGTATTGAATGTATAAGGTGTTTATAACAGGCATATGGTATTGGATATACTAGGTGTTTATAACAGTCATGTGGTATTGGATGTACTAGGTGTTTATAATAGTCACATGGTATTGAATGTACGAGGTGTTTATGACAATCAAATGGTATTGAATGTACATGGTGTTTATAAGAGTCACATGGTATTGGATGTACAAGGTGTTTACAACAGTCACATGGTATTGGATGTACAAGGTGTTTATAACAGTTACATGGTATTGAATATACAAGGTATGTTTATAACAGTGATATGGTATTGAATAAACAATGTCTGTTTATAACAGTCATATGGTAGTGAATATACAAGGTATGTTTATAACAGTCATATGGTATTAAATGTACAAGGTATTTATAACACTCACATGGTATTGGATGTACAAAGTTTTTATAACAGTCATATGGTATTGGATGTACGAGGTGTTTATAACAGTCACATGGTATTTGATGTACAAGGTGTTTATAACAATTAGATGGTATTGAATGTATAAGGTCTGTTTATAACAGTCATATTGTATTGAATGTACTAGGTCTGTTTATAACAGTCATATTGTATTGAGTGTACAAGGTCTGTTTATAACAGTCATATGATATTGAATGTACAACGTATTTATAACACTCACGTGGTATTGGATGTACAAAGTATTTATAACAGTCATATGGTATTGGATGTACGAGGTGTTTATAACAGTCACATGGTATTTGATGTACAAGGTGTTTATAACAATCACATGGTATTGAATGTATAAGGTGTTTATAACAGGCATATGGTATTGGATATACTAGGTGTTTATAACAGTCATGTGGTATTGGACGTACTAGGTGTTTATAATAGTCACATGGTATTAAATGTACGAGGTGTTTATGACAATCAAATGGTATTGAATGTAAATGGTGTTTATAAGAGTCACATGGTATTGCATGTACAAGGTGTTTACAACAGTCACATGGTATTGGATGTACAAGGTGTTTATAACAGTTACATGGTATTGAATACATAAGGTAAGTTTATAACAGTCATATGGTATTTAATAAACAATGTCTGTTTATAACATGCATATGGTATTGAATGTACAAGGTATTTATAACACTCACATGGTATTGGATGTACAAAGTTTTTATAACAGTCATATGGTATTGGATGTACGAGGTGTTTATAACAGTCAAATGGTATTTGATGTACAAGGTGTTTATAACAATTAGATGGTATTGAATGTATAAGGTCTGTTTATAACAGTCATATTGTATTGAATGTACAAGGTCTGTTTATAACAGTCATATTGTATTGAGTGTACAAGATCTGTTTATAACAGTGATATGGTATTGAATGTTCAAGGTATTTATAACACTCACGTGGTACTGGATGTACAAAGTGTTTATAACAGTCATATGGTATTGGATGTACGAGGTGTTTATAACAGTCACATGGTATTTGATGTACAAGGTGTTTATAACAATCATATGGTATTGAATGCATAAGGTGTTTATAACAGGCATATGGTATTGGATGTACAAGGTGTTTATAACAGTCATGTGGTATTGGACGTACTAGGTGTTTATAATAGTCACATAGTATTGAATGTACGAGGTGTTTATGACAATAAATGGTATTGAATGTACATGGTGTTTATAAGAGTCACATGTTATTCGATATACAAGGTTTGTTACAACAGTCACATAGTATTGGATGTACAAGGTGTTTACAAAAGTCACATGGAATTAGATGTACAAGATCTGTTTATAACAGTAATATGGTATTGAATGTACAAGGTATTTATAACACTCACCTGGAATTGGATGTACAAGGTCTGTTTACAACAGTCATATGGTATTGAATGTACAAGACCTGTTTATAACAGTCATATGGTATGGAATATACAAGGTCTGTTTATAACAGTAATACTGTATTGAGTGTACAAGGTCTGTTTATAACAGTCATATGGTATTGAATGTACAAGGTATTTACAACACTCACGTGGTATTGGATGTACAAAGTGTTTATAACAGTCATATGGTATTGGATGTACGCGGTGTTTATAACAGTCACACGGTATTTGATGTACAAGTTGTTTATAACAATCATGTGGTATTGAATGCCTAAGGTGTTTATAATAGTCACATGGTATTGGATGTACAAGGTGTTTATAACAGTCATGTGGTATTGGATGTACTAGTTGTTTATAATGGTCACATGGTATTGAATGTACGAGGTGTTTATCACAATCAAATGGTATTGAATGTACGAGGTCTGTTTATAACAGTCATATGGTATTGAAAATGCAAGGTATTTATAACACTCACATGGAATGCAATGTACAAGGTGTTTATAACAGTCATATGGTATTGGATGTACTAGGTGTTTATAAGAGTCATATGGTATTGAATGTACAATGTCTGTTTATAACAGTCATGTGGTATTGAATATAGAAGGTATGTTTATAACAGTCAAATGGTATTGAATATACAAGGTCTGTTTATAACAGTCATATTGTATTGAATGTACAAAGTCAGTTCATAACAGTCATATTGTATTGAATGTACGAGGTCTCTTTATGACAGTCATATGGTATTGAGTGTACAAAATATTTATAACACTCACGCGGTATTGGATGTACAAAGTGTTTATAACAGTCATATGGTATTGAATGTATAAGGTGTTTATAACAGTCACATGGTATTTGATGTACAAGTTGTTTATAACAATCACATGGTATTGAATGCATAAGGTGTTTATAACAGGCATATGGTATTGGATGTACAAGGTGTTTATAACAGTCATGTGGTATTGGATGTACTAGTTGTTTATAATGGTCACATGGTATTGAATGTACGAGGTGTTTATCACAATCAAATGGTATTGAATGTACGAGGTCTGTTTATAACAGTCACATGGTATTGAATGTACTAGGTCTGTTTATAACAGTCATATGGTATTGAAAATACAAGGTATTTATAACACTCACATGGAATGCAATGTACAAGGTGTTTATAACAGTCATATGGTATTGGATGTACTAGGTGTTTATGACAGTCAAATGGTATTGAATGTACATGGTGTTTATAAGAGTCACATGGTATTGGATATACAAGGTCTGTTTACAAGAGTAACAAAGTATTGGATGTACAAGGTGTTTATACAGTCACAGGGTATTGGATGTACAAGGTGTTTACAACAGTCACATGGTATTGGATGTACAAGGTGTTTATAACAGTGACATGGTATTGGATGTACAAGGTGTTTATAACAGTTACATGGTATTGGATGTACAAGGTCTGTTTATAACAGTCATATGGTATTGAATGTAGAATGTCTGTTTATAACAGTCATATGGTATTGAATACACAAGGTCTGTTTATAACAGTCATATGGTATTGAATGTACAAGGTCTGTTTATGACAGTCATATGGTATTGAATGTAACAGGTGTTTATAACAGTCATATGGTATTGGATGTAACAGATGTTTATAACAGTCATATGGTATTGGATGTAACAGGTGTTTATAACAGTCATATGGTATTGGATGTACTAGGTGTTTATAATAGTCACATGGTATTGAATGTACTAGGTGTTTCTGACAGTCAAATGGTATTGAATGTACATGGTGTTTATAAGAGTCACATGGTATTGGATATACAAGGTGTTCAAAATTGTTACATGGTATTGAATGTACAACGTCTATTTACAACAGTCACGTGGTATTGAATGTACAAGGTCTGTTTACAACAGTCACATGGTATTGGATGTACAAGGTGTTTACAACAGTCACATGGTATTGAATGTACAAGGCGCTTATAACAGTTACATGGTATTCGATGTACAAAGTCTGTTTATAACAGTCATATGGTATTGAATGTACAAGATCTGTTTATAACAGTCATATGGCATTGAATGAAGAATGTCTGTTTATAACAGTCATATGGTGTGGAATATACAAGGTCTGTTAATAACAGTCATATTGTATTGAATGTACAAGGTCTGTTTTATAACTGTCATATTGTATTGAATGTACAAAGTCTGTTTATACCAGTCATATGGTATTGAGTGTACGAGGTCTGTTAATAACAGTCAAATGGTATTGAATATACAAGAACTGTTTACAACAGTCATATGGTATTGAACGTAGAATGTCTGTTTATAACAGTCATATGATATTGAATATACAAGGTCTGTTTATAACAGTCATATTGCATTGAATGTACAAGGTGTGTTTTTAACAGTCATATGGTTTTGAATGTACAAGGTCTGTTTATAACAGTCATATTGCATTGAATGTACAAGGTGTGTTTATAACAGTCATATGGTATTGAATGTACAAGGTATGTTTATAACAGTCATATTGCATTGAATGTACAAGGTGTGTTTATAACAGTCATATGGTATTGAATGTACAAGGTATGTTTATAACAGTCATATTGTATTGAATGTACAAGGTCTGTTTATAACAGTCATATGGTATTTAGTGTACAAGGTCGGTTTATAACAGTCATATGGTATTGAATGTACAAGGTATTTATAACACTCACATGGAATTCAATGTACAAGGTGTTTATAACAGTCATATGGTATTGAATGTATAGGTCTGTTTATAACAGTCATATGGTATTAAATGTACAAGATCTGTTTATAATAGTCATATGGGATTGAATGTACAATGTATGTTTATAACAGTCATATTGTATTGAATGTACAAGGTCTGTTTCTAACAGTCATCTAGTATTGAATGTACTAGGTCTGTTTATAACTGTCATATGGTGTTGAAAATACAAGGTATTTATAACACTCACATGGAATGCAATGTACAAGGTGTTTATAACAGTCATATAGTATTGGATGTAAAAGGTGTTTACAAGAGTCACATGGTATTGGATGTACAAGTTGTTTATAACAGTTACATGGTATTGAATATACAAGGTCTGTTTATAACAGTCATATGGTATTGAATGTACAAGGTCTGTTTATAACTGTCATATGGTATTGAATATACAAGGTCTGTTTATAAAAGTCATATGGAATTGAATGTACAATGTCTGTTTATAACAGTCATATGGTATTGAATATACAAGGTCTATTTATAACAGTCATATGGTATTGAAAATACAAGGTCTGTTTATAACAGTCATATTGTATTGAATGTACAAGGTCTGTTTATAACAGTCATATTGTATTGAATGTACAAGGTCTGTTTATAACAGTCATATTGTATTGAATGTACAAGGTGTGTTTATAACAGTCATATGGTATTGAATGTACAAGGTATGTTTATAACAGTCATATTGTATTGAATGTACAAGGTCTGTTTATAACAGTCATATGGTATTGAAAGTACAAGGTATTTATAACACTCACATGGAATTCAATGTACAAGGTGTTTATAACAGTCATATGGTATTGAATGTATAGGTCTGTTTATAACAGTCATATGGTATTAAATGTACAAGATCTGTTTATAATAGTCATATGGGATTGAATATACAAGGTCTGTTTATAACAGTCATATTGTATTGAATGTACAAGGTCTGTTTATAACAGTCATACTGTATTGAGTGTACAAGGTCTCTTTATAACACTCACGTGGTATTGGATGTACAAAGTGTTTATAACAGTCATATGGTATTGGATGTACGCGGTGTTTATAACAGTCACATGGTATTTGATGTACAAGTTGTTTATAACAATCACATGGTATTGAATGCATAACGTGTTTATAACAGGCATATGGTATTGGATGTAAAAGGTGTTTATAACAGTCATGTGGCATTGAATGTACATGGTATTTATAAGAGTCACATGGTATTCAATATACAAGGTTTGTTACAACAGTCACATAGTATTGGATGTACAAGGTATTTACAACAGTCACATGGAATTAGATGTACAAGGTCTGTTTATAACAGTCATATGGTATTGAATGTACAAGGTATTTATAACACTCACGTGGTATTGGATGTACAAGGTCTGTTTACAACAGCCATATGGTATTGAATGTACAAGACCTGTTTATAACAGTCATATGGTATTGAATGTACAATGTCTGTTTATAACAGTCATATGGTATTGAATATAGAAGGCATGTTTATAACAGTCATATGGTATTGAATATAGAAGGTATATTTATAACAGTCATATGGTATTGAATGTACAATGTCTGTTTATAACAGTCATATGGTATTGAATATAGAAGGTATTTTTATAACAGTCATATGGTATTAAATATAGAAGGTATATTTATAACAGTCATATGGTACTGAATATACAAGGTCTGTTTATAACAGTCATATTGTATTGAATGTACAAAGTCAGTTCATAACAGTCATATTGATTTGAATGTACGAGGTCTCTTTATAACAATCATATGGTATTGAGTGTACAAGGTCTGTTTATAACAGTCATATGGTATTGAAAATACAAGGTATTTATAACACTCACGCGATATTGGATGTACAAAGTGTTTATAACAGTCATATGGTATTGAATGTATAAGGTGTTTATAACAGTCACATGGTATTTGATGTACAAGTTGTTTATAAAAATCACATGGTATTGAATGCATAAGGTGTTTATAACAGGCATATGGTATTGGATGTACAAGGTGTTTATAACAGTCATGTTGTATTGGATGTACTAGGTGTTTATAATAGTCACATGGTATTGAATGTACGAGATGTTTATGACAAACAAATGGTATTGAATGTACATGTACACATGGTATTCGATATACAAAGTTTGTTACAACAGTCACATAGTATTGGATGTACAAGGTGTTTACAACAGTCACATGGAATTAGATGTACAAGGTCTCTTTATAACAGTCATATGGTATTGAATGTACAAGGTATTTATAACACTCACCTGGTATTGGATGTACAAGGTCTGTTTACAACAGTCATATGGTATTGAATGTACAAGACCTGTTTATAACAGTCATATGGTATTGAATGTACAATGTCTGTTTATAACAGTCATATGGTATTGAATATAGAAGGTATGTTTATAACAGTCATATGGTATTGAATATACAAGGTCTGTTTATAACAGTCATATTGTATTGATTGTACAA
>NW_013671676.1:18189-27745 GCF_000517525.1 Limulus polyphemus
ATGGTATTGAATGTACAAGACCTGTTTATAACAGTCATATGGTATTGAATGTACAAGGTCTCTTTATAACAGTCATATGGTATTGAATGTACAAGGTTTTTATAACACTCACATGGTATTGGATGTACAAAGTGTTTATAACAGTCACATGGTATTTGATGTACAAAGAGTTTATAACAATCAGATGGTATTGAATGTATAAGGTGTTTATAATAAGCATATGGTACTGGATATACTAGGTGTTTAGAACAGTCATGTGGTATTGGATGTACTAGGTGTTTAGAACAGTAACATGGAATTCAATGTACAAACTGTTTTTAACAGTCACATGGTATTGGATGTACTAGGTGTTTATAATAGTCACATGGTATTGAATGTACTAGGTGTTTATGACAGTCAAATGGTATTGAATGTACAAGGTGTTTATAAGAGTCACATGGTATTGGATATACAAGGTGTTCAAAATTGTTACATGGTATTGAATGTACAAGGTCTGTTTACAACAGTCATATGGTATTGGATGTACAAGGTGTTTACAACAGTCACATGGTATTGAATATACAAAGCACTTATAACAGTTACATGGTATTGGATGTACAAGGTCTGTTTATAACAGTCATATGGTATTGAATGTACAAGATCTGTTTATAACAGTCATATGGGGTGGAATATACAAGGTCTGTTTATAACAGTCATATTGTATTGAATGTACAAGGCCTGTTTTATAACTGTCATATTGTATTGAATGTACAAGGTCTGCTTATACCAGTCATATGGTATTGAGTGTACAAGGTCTGTTTATAACAGTCAAATGGTATTGAATATACAAGAACTGTTTATAACAGTCATATGGTATTGAATGTAGAATGTCTGTTTATAACAGTCATATGATATTGAATATACAAGGTCTGTTTATAACAGTCATATTGCATTGAATGTACAAGGTATGTTTTAACAGTGATATGGTATTGAATGTACAAGGTATTTATAACACTCACATGGAATTCAATGTACAACGTGTTTATAACAGTCATATGGTATTGAATGTACAAGGTCTGTTTATAACAGTCATATGGTATTAAATGTACAAGATCTGTTTATAACAGTCATATGGGATTGAATGTACAATGTCTGTTTATAACAGTCATATTGTATTGAATGTACAAGGTATGTTTATAACAGTCACATACTATCTGATGTACAAGTTGTTTACAACAGTCACATGGTATTGGATGTACAAGGTGTTTATAACATATACATGGTATTGGATGTACAATGCATTTTTATAACAGTCATATGGGATTGAATGTACAATGTCTGTTTATAACAGTCATATTGTATTGAATATAGAAGGTCTGTTTATAACAGTCACATAGTATTGGATGTACAAATTGTTTACAACAGTCACATGGTATTGGATGTACAAGTTGTTTATAACAGTTACATGGTATTGAATATACAAGGTCTGTTTATAACAGTCATATGGTATTGAATGTACAATGTCTGTTTATAACAGTCATATGGTATTGAATATACAAGGTCTGTTTATAACAGTCCTATGAATTTGAATGTACAATGTCTGTTTATAACAGTCATATGGTATTGAATACACAAGGTCTGTTTATAACAGTCATATGGTATTGAATATGCAAGGTCTGTTTATAACAGACATATTGTATTGAATGTACAAGGTCTGTTTATAACAGTCATATTGTATTGAATGTACTAGGTGTTTGTAAGAGTCACATGGTATTGGATATACTAGGTCTGTTTATAACAGTCATATTTTATTGAATGTACAAGGTCTGTTTAAAACAGTCATATTGTATTGAGTGTACAAGGTCTGTATATAACAGTCATATGGTATTGAATGTACAAGGTCTGTTTATAACAGTCATATTGTATTGAATGTACAAGGTATTTATAACACTCACGTGGTATTGGATGTACAAGGTCTGTTTATAACAGTCATATGGTATTGAATGTACAAGGTATTTATAACACTCATGTGGTATTGGATGTACAAAGTGTTTATAACAGTCACATGGTATTTGATGTACAAGATGTTTATAACAATCACATGGTATTTGATGTAAAACATGTTTATAACAATAACATGGTATAAGGTGTTTATAACAGGCATATGGTATTGGATGTACTATGTGTTTATAACAGTCATATGGTATTGGATGTACTAGGTGTTTATAATAGTCACATGATATTGAATGTACCAGGTGTTTATGACAGTCAAATGGTATTGAATGTTCAAGGTGTTTATAAGAGTCACATGGTATTGGATATACAAGGCGTTTAAAATTGTCAGATGGTATTGAATGAACAAGGTCTGTTTACAACAGTCACGTGATATTGAATGTACAAGGTCTGTTTACAACAGTCACATGGTATTGGATGTACAAGGTGGTTATAACAGATACATGGTATTGGATGTACAAGGTATTTTTATAACAGTCATATGGTATTGAATGTACAAGGTCTGTTTATAACAGTCATATAGTACTGAATGTACAATGTCTGTTTATAACAGTCATATGGTATTGAATGTACAAGATCTGTTTATAACAGTCATATGTGATTGAATGTACAATGTCTGTTTATAACAGTCATATTGTATTGAATGTACAAGGTCTGTTTATAACAGTCATGTGGTATTGAATATACATGGTCTGTTTATAACAGTCATATTGTATTGAATGTACAAGGTCTGTTTATAACAGTCACATGGTATTGAATGTACTAGGTCTGTTTATAACAGTCATATGGTATCAAAAATACAAGGTATTTATAACACTCACATGGAATGCAATGTACAAGGTGTTTATAAGAGTCATATGGTATTCGATGTAAAAGGTGTTTATAACAGTCATATGGTATTGGATGTAAGAGATGTTTACAACAGTCACATGGTATTGAATGCACAAGTTGTATATAACAGTTACCTGGTATTGAATACACAAGGTCTGTTTATAACAGTCATATGGTATTGAATATACAAGGTTTCTTTATAACAGTCATATGGTATTGAAAATACAAGGTCTGTTTATAACAGTCATATTGTATTGAATGTACAAGGTCTGTTTATAACAGTCATATTGTATTGAATGTACAAGGTCTGTTTATAACAATCACATGGTATTAACTGCATAAGGTGTTTATAACAGTCATATTGTATTGAATGTACTAGGTGTTTATGACAGTCAAATGGTATTGAATGTACATGGTGTTTGTAAGAGTCACATGGTATTGCATATACAAGGTCTGTTTACAACAGTCACATAGTATTGGATGTACAAGTTGTTTACAACAGTTACATGGTATTGAATATACAAGGTCTGTTTATAACAGTCATATGGTATTGAATGTACAATGTCTGTTTATAACAGTCATATGGTATTGAATGTACAAGGTCTGTTTATAACAGTCCTATGAATTTGAATGTACAATGTCTGTTTATAACAGTCATGTGGTATTGAATATACAAGGTCTGTTTATAACAGTCCTATGAATTTGAATGTACAATGTCTGTTTATAACAGTCATATGGTATTGAATACACAAGGTCTGTTTATAACAGTCATATGGTATTGAATGTACAAGGTCTGTTTATAACAGTCATATTGTATTGAATGTACTAGGTGTTTATGACAGTCAAATGATATTGAATGTACAAGGTGTTTATAAGAGTCACATGGTATTGGATATACAAGGTCTGTTTATAACAGTCATATTGTATTGAATGTACAAGGTCTGTTTATAACAGTCATGTGGTATTGAATATACAAGGTCTGTTTATAACAGTCATATTGTATTGAATGTACAAGGTCTGTTTATAACAGTCACATGGTATTGAATGTACTAGGTCTGTTTATTACAGTCATATGGTATTGAAAATACAAGGTATTTATAACACTCACATGGAATGCAATGTACAAGGTGTTTATAAGAGTCATATGGTATTCGATGTAAAAGGTGTTTATAACAGTCATATGGTATTGGATGTAAGAGATGTTTAGAACAGTCACATGGTATTGGATGTTCAAGTTGTATATAACAGTTACGTGGTATTGAATATACAAGGTCTGTTTATAACAGTCATATTGTATTGAATGTACAAGGTCTGTTTATAACAGTCATATTGTATTGAATGTACAAGGTCTGTTTATAACAATCACATGGTATTAACTGTACAAGGTGTTTATAACAGGCATATGGTATTGGATGTACAAGGTGTTTATAACAGTCATATGGTTATGGATGTACTAGGTGTTTATAATTGTCACATGGTATTGAATGTACTAGGTGTTTATAATTGTCACATGGTATTGAATGTACTAGGTGTTTATGAAAGTCAAATGGTATTGAATGTACACGGTGTTTATAAGAGTCACATGGTATTGCATATACAAGGTCTGTTTACAACATTCACATAGTATTGGATGTTCAAGTTGTTTACAACAGTCACATGGTATTGGATGTACAAGGTGGTTACAACAGTCACATGGTATTCGATGTACAAGGTGTTTATAACAGTTACATGGTATTGAATACACAAGGTCTGTTTATAACAGTCATATGGTATTGAATGTACAAGGTATTTATAACACTCACGTGGTATTGGATGTACAAGGTCTGTTTATAACAGTCATATGGTATTGAATGTACAAGGTATTTATAACACTCATGTGGTATTGGATGTACAAAGTGTTTATAACAGTCACATGGTATTTGATGTACAAGATGTTTATAACAATCACATGGTATTTGACGTAAAAGATGTTTGTAACAATAACATGGTATAAGGTGTTTATAACAGACATATGGTATTGGATGTACTATGTGTTTAGAACAATCATGTGGTATTGGATGTACTAGGTGTTTATAACAGTCACGTGGAATTCAATGTACAAAGTGTTTATAACAGTCATATGGTATTGGATGTACTAGGTGTTTATAATAGTCACATGATATTGAATGTACTAGGTGTTTATAATAGTCACATGATATTGAATGTACTAGGTGTTTATGACAGTCAAAGGGTATTGAATGTACAAGGTGTTTATAAGAGTCACATGGTATTGGATATACAAGGTCTGTTTATAACAGTCACATTGTATTGAATGTACAAGGTCTGTTTAAAACAGTCATATTGTATTGAGTGTACAAGGTCTGTATATAACAGTCATATGGTATTGAATGTACAAGGTCTGTTTATAACAGTCATATGGTATTGAATGTACAAGGTATTTATAACACCCACGTGGTATTGGATGTACAAAGTGTTTATAACAGTCACATGGTAGTTGATGTACAAAATGTTTATAACACTCACATGGTATTTGATGTACAAGATGTTTATAACAATCACATGGTATTGAATGTATAAGGTGTTTATAACAGGCATATGGTATTGGATGTACTATGTGTTTAGAACAGTCATGGTAGTATTGAATGTACTAGCTGTTTATAACAGTCACATAGTATTGAATGTACAAGGTCTGTTTACAACAGTCACATGGTATTGGATGTACAAGGTATTTTTATAACAGTCATATGGTATTAAATGTACAAGGTCTGTTTATAACAGACATATGGGATTGAATGTACAATGTCTGTTTATAACAGTCATATTGTATTGAATGTACAAGGTCTGTTTCTAACAGTCATGTGGTGTTGAAAATACAAGGTATTTATAACACTCACATGGAATGCAATGTACAAGGTGTTTATAACAGTTATATGGTATTGGATGTAAAAGGTGTTTACAACAGTCACATGGTATTGCATGTACAAGTTGTTTATAACAGTTACATGGTATTGAATATACAAGGTCTGTTTATAACAGTCATTTGGTATTGAATGTACAATGTCTGTTTATAACAGTCATATTGTATTGCATGTACAAGGTCTGTTTATAACAGTCATATGGTATTGAAAATACAAGGTCTGTTTATAACAGTCATATTGTATTGAATGTACAAGGTCTGTTTATAACAGTCATATTGTACTGAATGTACAATGTCTGTTTCTAACAGTCATATGGTATTGAAAATACAAGGTCTGTTTATAATAGGCATATGGTATTGGATGTACTAGGTGTTTAGAACAGTCATATGGTCTTGGATGTACTAGGTGTTTATAACAGTCACATGGAATTCAATGTACAAGGTGTTTATAACAGTCATGTGGTATTGGATGTACTAGGTGTTTATAATAGTCACATGGTATTGAATGTACTAGGTGTTTATGACAGTCAAATGGTATTGAATGTACATGGTGTTTATAAGAGTCACATGGGTTTTGATATACAAGGTCTGTTTACAACAGTCACATGGTATTGGATGTACAAGGTGTTTACAACAGTCACATGGTATTGGATGTACAAGGTGTTTACAACAGTCACATGGTATTGGATGTACAAGGTGTTTATAACAGTTACATGGTATTGAATGTACAAGACCTTTTTATATTAGCCATATGGTATTGAATGTACAAGACCTTTTTATATTAGCCATATGGTATTCAATATACAAGGTCTGTTTATAACAGTGATATGGGATTGAATATACAAGGTCTGTTTATAACAGTCATATGGTATTCAATATACAAGGTCTGTTTATAACAGTCATATTGTATTGCATGTACAAGGTCTGTTTATAACAGTCATGTAGTATTGAAAATACAAGGTCTGTTTATAACAGTCATATTGTATTGAATGTACAAGGTCTGTTTATAACAGTCATATTGTATTGAATGTACAAGGTCTGTTTATAACAGTCATATTGTATCGAATGTACAACGTCTGTTTATAACAGTCATATGGTATTGAATATACAAGGTCTGTTTATAACAGTCATATTGTATTGAATGTACAAGGTCTGTTTTATAACTGTCATACTGTATTGAATGTTCAAGGTCTGTTTATAACAGTCATGTGGTATTGAGTGTACATGGTCTGTTTAGAACAGTTATATGGTATTGAATGTACAAGGTATTTAAAACACTCACGTGGTACTGGATGTACAAAGTGTTTATAACGGTCATATGGTATTGGATGTACAAGGTGTTTATAACAGTCACATGGTATTTGATGTACAAGGTGTTTATAACAATCACATGGTATTTAATGTATAAGGTGTTTATAACAGTCATGTGGTATTGGATGTACTAGGTGTTTTTGACAGTCAAATGGTACTGAATGTACATAGTGTTTATAAGAGTCACATGGTATTGGATATACAAGGTGTTTACAACAGTCACATGGTATTGGATGTACAAGGTGTTTACAACAGTCACATGGTATTGGATGTACAAGGTGTTTACAACAGTCACACGGTATTGGATGTAGAAGGTGTTTATATCAGTCACATGGTATTGGATGTACAAGGTGTTTATAACAGTTACATGGTATTGGATGTACAAGGTCTATTCATAACAGTCATATGGTATTGAATGTATAATGTTTATAACAGTGATATGGTATTGAATATACAAGGTCTGTTTACAACAGTCATGTGGTATTGAATATACAAGGTCTGTTTATAACAGTCATATTGTATTGAATGTACAAGGTCTGTTTATAACAGTCACATGGTACTGAATGTACTAGGTGTTTATGACAGTCAAATGGTACTGAATGTACAAGGTCTGTTTATGACAGTCAAATGGTACTGAATGTACAAGGTCTGTTTATAACTGTCATATGGTATTGAGTGTACAAGGTCTGTTTATAACAGTCTTATTGTATTGAATGTACAATGTCTGTTTATAACAGTCATATGGTATTGAAAATACAATGTCTGTTTTTAACAGTCATATGGTATTGTGTGTACAAGGTCTTTATTCATGATTGATTTGTGATATAGTTATGTTAGTTACTATAAATATGCCACACCATATGCTGAGCCATGGCGTATAAATACCTTACTGCAGAACTAGTTAATGAGTTTTCATTGGTAGATTTTGTTAGTTATTTTTTTTATTAGTACCACTTATACAGGCAGTATCATGTAGTTGGCAATCTACTGTTTCCTGATTGGACTTGCCACTCAGCATGTGAATGCCACTTGTCCAGTGTTTATGAATTGTCTTGTGTAACTTGTCTTTATGTGTTAATAAACAGTTCCCAGGATTACTGAATGTGTCATTATTAAGCTAGTAGAAAATACTGTAGATGATTTAGTCACCTTGTTAAAGAAATAGATCATCACACACTGTGTGGTGCTACAATCTCTTGGTTTTTAGAAAGTAATGAAATTATTCTTCTAATCTAATAATATGTTGTAAGAATAGATCATGTTTAAAAAATGGGGACTGCTATTCAAAAGTTTAAGCAAATACACACAACATAATGTGTCTAAAAGTTTTGAATCATACAGAACTGATAGGTCAACAAACACTGGACAGCTGCCCAAGAAGTTACTAATGGTACTTCTATTTTTAAATGAAGCGATTAGAGATGCCCTGGAAATTATCGGAAAATTAGAATTATTTCTTTAGTATAAAAAAAATGTTTGAGAGTCTGAATAATGAAGTTTTGTAAAATAATTTTATGAAATATAGTACCATAAATTAAACCAACTAAATAAACTCACTAAAGCAAAATCTTTTCTAACTAATCTGTTAACTTTTCTAAAGGGTGTTACTTGTTTTATGGGTGATGGTAAGCATGTGGACTTGATGTACTTATATTTTCAGAAAAGCTTTTAATAAATTCCACTGAGAGTCACTAAAAAAATCACAATTGTAGGAGTTGTGAAAAAGACTATTTAACTGGATTATAGAGTGGTTGGATGAGAGAAAGTGAAAAAATGTTTTTATTAAATGAAGTCCAGTCAAATTGGACCCTTGTTACAAATGAAGTTCCTCAAAAGGACTTTGCTTTTTATTGTTTAAATTAATGATATTGAAATAGACATAATTAGTAGAGTAGTAAAGTTTGCTGATGATATTAAACTCTTGTGTATTTCTAGATGCATTGATAATGCTAAAGTACTACAGAATGACTTGGATAAGTTGGTAAAATTGGACAAATATTTGGCTAATCACTTTTAATTACAGAAAGTACAAGGTAATGCATTTAGGTTTTCATAATTTGGATCACACATTTAATACTGATGGAAACACCCTCTATATCATGACTATAGAAAAGGATATTAGCATAGTGGTAAATATGTCACTCAAGCCAAGGCAGTACTCTTTTGTTAGTAGCAAAGCTAATAGAATTTTATTGTGTATTTATACATATCAATTAGAAATTTATACAAATCTATTTAGGCCTCACTTGCAGTTTACAGTTTGTTTTCTAATTTAAAAAAGGATATAGATTTATTGTCATTGGTTCAGAGGGCTACTAGAATGACTCTGGGGATGGAAGTGTTATTTTACAGATATGTTAAGATCTCAATTATTTGCTCTTGAAAGATAAAGTAAGAGGTAATCTTACTGAAGCTCATGGGAATATCTGGAGGTGTGGGATTATACAGAAAAGGCTTGTGATTTCTCTTTGTACACTGAGTGGTCACAAGTAAATAGACACTTAA
>NW_013671676.1:28745-53912 GCF_000517525.1 Limulus polyphemus
GATCTCATTTTCAAACGCCATTCCCATGCAAATAGCTATTGATTTTAAGGTGTGACAGGAATCTTATAGCTTTTATAGATGTTAGCATCCATGAACTTTAAATATTTGTTAATTATCTTGTTAACAGTAGTAGATTATATACTAAGCCTCACCACATTAGTTTTTTGGGCTGGAGGGCTCTGTTTCGCAACCGTTGTCTACATTTTGTGAATACATGCGTTGCTCCAACATGGAGTGTGGTTTTGAAGTTTGTTGCTGCTCTAAACATACTCTTATGAGTATCTTTTTCCTTTGGATATCTCTGAAGATTTCTCTCTTCTGTCTTTTGGCTCTACATCGTTTATAGAAGTCGCTGTTTAAATGTTTCTCTTTGGAAGGACTTTCCACACATTATATCCCTTCAGCTACACGTTTAACCATGGCGGCACTGCACTATCGAATGGTTGGGCATTCGCTGTGGACCAGTTTTATATGTGCTAAGATTTTGCCCATGACATTCCCGACAATACACCATTGTCTTGAGTATAGAAATCGTTTAAATAAAATGCGATTAATCCTGCGATACCTACCACATAGAAAAGTATGGTTATTTATGAATTCTCGTGCCACTGCGAATGTCGGTACGTAGGTCGCACTTCACAAAGATTGCAGGATAGAATTAAACAACATGTAACAGTGTGAAAGTAAATAATTTACCATGTCGCTCCTGTAAATCAAAAGTTCTACCACCAAAATGTGAATCAGCGATTGGCTAGCATTTACTAGTGAACCCGACTTGTGCAGACAACTACACGGATAGCATATTTGAAATTATTGCAAATGGTCGGTCGACCTTTTACCCTTTTAACATTTTCATTAAATAATTCAGAAGAAATATCTTCAATTACATTATATATATATTAATACTAAACTTCGAATTCAACCACTCATAGTAATTTGCGGTAGCATTATTAAGTTTAATTATTTGATTATAGTACGATATTAGATAAAAGTTATATTAAGCATTGAAAACATATAATTATTTCTATTTCAGCGTTATTATACAGGTTGTATTTTTTTAGTTTTATACTTTGTCCATTTATTAGAAGTTAAGCACATAGCTACACAATGGGCTATCTGTGCTCTGCCCACCACGGCTATGGAAACCCGTTGTAAGTCCGCAGACATACATACCGCTGTGCCCCTGGGGGCAGTTTCATACTTAGCAAATAGATTAGAGCATACAGAAAATGTAATGTTTTTTAACTTATAAGTTTTTGAAGAGGGTTTTCGTTGTACAAAACTTGAAAGATAGCTTTGATATACGGAAACATCTGTTAGCTGAGTTCTTGCACAGATCTTAAAATATAACGTTGATAAACGGAAACATCGGCACATGTAGGTATGTCGATCTTGAAAGTCGAGTTGTTCCAAACTTGAACATAGCGTTGATAACTGGACCAATTGTTGGTTGAGATGTTACAAAAGAAATATCTGCTGAAGCTTTTAGCCAGACACTAATCATAGCAGAGCCGTCTGGAAAATGATCTATCGTTTAGCATGGTAGGAATTTAGGTTATAAGTATATCATTCCCCTTAGGGGAATGAAATATAACCAGGGGCGGTCAGAAACTTCTGTTTCTCTTCACCCCACTAGATAATTAGAACTAAGTGGCCGGGGCTTTTAAGAATTAAACGCTTACATGAGTGAAGGTCTTAACAGATAATTTTCCTAGTGACAAGTTCACAAGCTCAGGTTGTGAACTCGTCACTAGGAAAATGATCTATAGGAAATAGTACAGCTTATAAAATGAATCAGATCAACGTAAGCCGGTAAAGAGATTACTGATTGGCATGTCCTTTAGCCAATCAGGAAATGTCACAGACCTACTGAAGGATTTGTAGATTGTATAGGAATTATTTTTGGTAGCAAAGGACAAGTTTATGTGTTTTGATAAAGATGGCTTCCAAAATATAGAGATGGTAGAAATGACAAACTTACCATCAGAAATTTTAAATTTAAAAACAGAAGTTAATATTTCTAATGAAGCCCTAATTCAAAAACATACTTTTTAGACTTTGTGGCTATTATAATTAAATATGAATGAAATGAACAAATTCAAATATTTTGGAGTGTTAAAAACTGGTCGTGAAATATGAGTTCTGAACTAATACAAGAAGGAGTGAAGATTTGAACAGAAGATGTAGCACATACAAACTTTGGAAGTTCTAATACAGGTTTATTTTTGGGCAGTATTGTTTCTCTTAGTTATTAAATTGTGAAACATTTTTTGTGATGAAGAGGTTTTGCAAATAAAAAAACATGATTTTTTATGAAATAAAAGAAATGTTTAAATACATAGCAGGAAAGGTTATATTACACTTTTATGATACCTGGAAGAGAGCTAGATGTTTTGGATGAGGTTTGATGGCTTTGAATGGTCTTCTGTTTTTAAATTTAAAATTAAAAGTAATTATATTTTAAACAAAATATATAAAGGATATTAATTTACCAACTGCAAAAATTGTTCTCAAAATATTTGTTTATTGGTTGAAAACAAGGCTTCTGTAAATATGAATCAAGTGTAAAAAGTTCAGTTAGTAATCGTAAAGAAAGGTGAATTCACATTAAGCTTTATTCTATTCATAACATAGTGTTCATTTGAATTCTTTAACTCATTCATATGCAAGTATTTTCTACTTACTTTCAAAATCAACAAAAACATCATACTTTGGGGTCTCATCTCGGGATAAAAGCTTGAGTAAATTCCCCATTCCTTCTCAGTCTTCTCTTCACTTATAAACAAGATAATGAAATTCAATATTGAAATTTATTTTCTGATAGATATTGTAAAGAACTACTAATCAGAAGCAAGCTAAGTATATATGATTTAAAAGTAATATATATATACATGAATAAAAATTAAAAACTATAATGATTAGATTGCACTCAATCTCCAATTTGATATTCTTACTCTTTAAAAGTATTTTTGAGAGTACATATATGTTGACTAACAGGCCCAGATGAACCAAAATACAAAGTAGCCAGTTTCCCATGAGGTCAAAAGGCCAACAGAAGTTAAGTTTTTTTTAATAGTCTTCTAAAATAATTGTTTAACTATTCTAAAGCATTAAATTTAGTAAGATGTTGTTTCAATGGATAAAATTTCAATGCAAATAAAAAATGATGGTTTGTGAAGAAAGGGGTGTACAAAACTGAAGTTGTATACAATCCCATTGTCATTTTAATCCACTACTGTATACCACTTCAGTCATATACACATTTAGTATTTTCCATAAAGTTTTAAAACTTCTTTAAAAAAATTTATCATTTTACTGAAACAAAAATGATGAATACAAGAAAAGATAAACAACTCCCAAACAAGTACTTAAATTTGGGGTGGGCTCTCAAGTTTTATTTCTTTCTCTTATCCTTTTAAACATACTATCTTTAATAAAAAGAAACTCATTCATAAGCCAATGGGTTTATTAATTTGGAATACACATATCCTTACAACCCTTGCACCATTTTACTTTGTAACAAAATATCTATAAAAAAAAAAGATTACATGAAAAAGTAAATAGCAATCTCCAAAGTGGGGTTCAAACCAAGGGGTAATTACTGAGAGCAGCAACATTCAACTTAACTTTTAGGATAATTACCTACTGACAATGCTTACCCTTAAGTAAGAAAATTGTTATGAGCATTTATAGCTGACACAAGCTTCCCCTACTGGTGATGTTCAGATATTAATGTTGTTAAAGATAATATAAGTTAGCTAATCACATGAGAAGTAACCACCAGGGTTTGATATTAACCCTTGTCCGACTGTCCGGAACACGTATCATGCACAGTCGGACAAGTGAAGTCCTTTAGTACTTATCTGATTGGAAATTTTATTGAAAATGTCAAAGAATATCCGTGTTTGCCAGTTTGTCATCTCTATTCCATTATTCGTCTCATCATGAATTCCGAGACTTAGTGTCCTAAAGCCCACCTCATGCTGGTGATGTAATTCCATTTCTAAGGCGGTAGTCGGGGAAACATTCAGTGTGCCGAAGTCTTCTTCCTAGATATGGGTATGTGCATACACAACTAATTAAGCTCCAAAGCCAACTAGCATGGACTAGTGAGCTGGTCAGCTAGTATTGAGAGCTTCGTTAGAATATATGTACAAGACATACAATTATCATTAGTTCAGGACTGATGAGAATGTTAAGCCAAGTAGTGTCTCTCCTTTCCACATACAGTTTTTGTCATCCCCCCCCCCAAAACAACCTAGTGTGTTATGAAATGCAGTCTCAAGTACCAGCAGAGGATGTTGCACATTTCAACTAAAGCTTGAAATTGATATAGCTAGTTAGAATATTAAGCATCAGCAGAGACAATGAACTGCTAGTTAGTAGTTCGTCTTTCTGATGCTTAATATTTGAGTGAATGTGCTAGCAATTAAACTGATGAAATATGACTGCATAGTTTACAGTTCTTTTGAAAAGGGCATTAAGGTTTCTAGTTCTTTTGTTCCCCACTTGTGTTTGGAGATGGCTCGAGGATGAGCAGGAGTTAGCAGATGAAATCTGATTAAATTGTTTGAAAAGCTTAATTAGGTGTATGGTTCTTTTGTTCCCTGTCTGTATTTGAGTGGTTGTACCAATTTGTGGTTGTCACTTGTGTCACACCCTGTTCAAAAACTTCAGACAAGTGACTGTGCCCTTTGGACAAGTAAGAAATGCTGTTCACTTGTCAGAAGGACAAGTACCCCAGTAAGCTTAATATCAAACCCTGAACCACAAAATAAAAACGAGTTAGTACACAAGATGTAGTGAGAACAAATTATTGTTGATTGTTGCTCGATATTGTTATTAATCATGAAGTGGTTTAATTTTGAAATATTATGTTTTTTTGGAAGATAACTTTTCTTAAATCGAAAGTGTATATCCAATAATACCTATCTCCCCTCACACTATAGCTATTACTCGATTGCTAGGGTTTTCTTCTTTTGCCCATCTAAGCATTGTTCTGATTTTTTCTTGCTTGCTTTAGTCTTTTGTACCCCACTTAATTGCCCTTGGCGGTATCTCTCTAGTGACACTCTCCACCTAAGTCAATGCACCCTCTATTCTGCACCTCATTCAGATAATATTATCATTTTTTCTCAACCAAGCATTCACAAAGCATTCTCAACAAAACATTCTGTACAATGACCATTGGAGTTCTTTGAGTGTTCTTCATGTTACTTAGTTGATTTTTGTATACGAAAAGAATTTTTGTTTGACAAGCTGTTATATGTATATACACAGCATAAATTTCTGGATTACTATTTCTGGCATGGAGGCAAATCAGGTCTCTCCTATCCCACCTCTGATATCTAGATTGGTTCAATAGTCAGAGGGGAGGTCACTCTCAGTTGAGGCTGTTCATGACCTTATTCATCACCAAATTCATCAACTCCGGAACATTGCAAGCTAGTATGATGATGTGATGGAAGTGAGCCCACTAAGAAAGATTTAAGGTTCGAAAACAAAGAGACCTGGACCATGTGTCCATTAACAGAGAATGTAAGAAATCACCAGAGAATTGTCGAATTGAAGCAGGACAATTTTCCCCTCAATAAGTCCAGGCCTTGAGGCATCCTTCTTTGAACTGCAAGAAATTTGAAGACAATGATGTGTAGGAAAGACTCCTCATCTATCCATAGACCCTGGAATTCCTGGCTGTTGAAATATACATCCCATCCCTGAAGTGAGGTATCAATGAAGAGATAGATCTCTGGATGAAGTGGTGGCAGAGGAACATCTATCATAGTATTGTTCTGATCTAGCCACCCCTTAAGATCGAAGATGTGGATTCTGAATAAGAAGACTGGATAATACAGTTCATGACCCATTGGTCACTTACAGACCATTGAAGAGATTTCAAGTGTGCTTATCCCAAAGGAATGAAGGATTTGAGTGACGCCCACATCCCCAAAAGAGAAAAAAAAACATCCATTAAGTGGGAGAAGTAGAAGTGAGTAAGAGTCAGACTGCCTGTTCCATAGCATGGAGCCAGGTGGGAGTCAGCTGAGCCTGGCTGAGATAAGTGTTGAAAAAAACACCCAAATGAATGCTATATTTTATTGGAGTGAGAATAGATATCTCTGCTCTGATAATAAAGTGTGCCTCAGTTGCATCTCTAGTAGAATCTGGGTGTGATGTTTCACCAACTGATGAGATAGTGCCAGCAGTAAACAGTTGTCCATGTAATGGTGTATGCATAAGCTTAAGGAATGGAAGAACTCTTCAGCAGAACACATATGGTGCTGATGCTACTCTGAAGGACAGAGCCCTGAACTGCATCACCTGACCCTTGTGCACAAAATGCAGATAGTGAGGGGACAACTCTGCTATGGGAACAAGCAGATAGGTGTTGGCAACATCAAACTTAGTCATCCAGTTTCTGGCAAAAAATGCCAATGTAGAGCGAAGAATGACTCCATCATGAACCTTGGAGGAACTAGGAATTGATTTAGACAAGAAAGATTGATAACCAGACACCAGTCTCCTATCTTCTTGGGCACAACAAACAGACAAGAATAAAAGCATGGAAGAGCTGGGATGACTCTCTCTGCTGCTCCCTTAACCAACAAATCTCTGATCGCCCTGGAAGAAAATTCTGAAATCACAAGCTATGCAAGAGACAGAAACACTACACGTTGGATGGATAAATGGTGGAGAAGATGTGAACTGAATGACCAATCCTGACACAAGGACTTGTAGTACCCATGGATCTGTGGTAAAGGTGTTCCACACATCCAGAAATTCTTGAAGCTTAGCCCCCTCAGACCCCAAAGGCATGTGGCAGTCTCGTGGATGTGGGCAGAATCTATTCTGGGTACCAATGGACCAAGGGACTGATGTCGGGAGTTAGGACACTTGAATAGGAGTAGAACTATGTCCCCCACCCCACCCATAGGAGCTGAGGAAAGTTGAGAAGCCAATTACGACAGGGATGAATGTAGATAAGCGACAAAAACCCTTGGTTCCAAAGACTTTGGAATGCCCACAAAAATCAACGGTCAGAGAAAGGGGGCCTCACATAACTCGCAGAGGGCAATGGCCAGTATACAAATGCCCTCCAACAATGCATCTCTACCCAACAACATAATAGCTAAGAGACTAGAGAAAGTGCACAAACTGACAATCAAACCAAGGTAGATGCTGATAATGGTCCCAACAAAAGTTGGAAGGATGATAAATATCTTAACATCATTGTTAGGGTCAGATGAATCCTAGAAAATCATGATCTACTCAGGTTGACCACAGACTCCATTTTGGAACCCCACATTTTCAGGAGCAGGATTATTCTTTGAGAGTCTAATAAGCATCCACTAGGCAGTGGTAGTCTAAACTATGTTGTTCTGACAAATATGGCAGACAAGGCATAGCTGTCCCTTCACATAACTGAGCAGTAAACCTCCTTGCATGAAACACAATATCAGAGGATAGAGGGAGAACCAAGTATTCACCCTCAGACCTTTCCACCATCAAGGAAGGCACAGACTCAAAAGCAACTGGGGAAAGACCCAAAACATCACACACCTGATTTACCAACTGAAGAAAAGGAGCCAGAGGTAGCTGATTCAAATTGGCCTCCTGAGAAGCTGGAAGAATAAGGAAGGTACTGGAAAAAACAAATCTACATTATCTCCAGAATGTCCAGGATTGCCCGCACATTAATCCTTTTTTTTCTGTAATGATACAAATTATTATCTCTTACATACACACAAACAAATTCAAATTTTCACATCCCAAGTGTATATAACTTTATACCCATGTTAAAACTCACATTTCACACTTTAGCCCATATATTAATGTTGTGAAGGTCCTTTTGGATGAAAGAAGCAGCTAAGTATTATAAGTATTACTTTCCAAGTAGTCATCCAGCTAATTAACACCACTAATGAATCACAAATACCATATAACAAACCACTTGATAGATCCCCTCCCCAAGTCATATTCTCTCAATCTGGAAAATGAACATTGTTTCTAATGGATCTCTTGTAACCAGGATTCCCCCCCGCAAAGGAGGTCCTATCAAAAATTAGCATTTTCCTATACTGAAAATATACTCTGATAGATACTTACATCCACTCATAAAATAGCTTTCCTAGACTAGTACTGACCTCTATTGGCACAACTTTTCCATGCATGCCACTAGCCTTCCACCTCCCACTTCTGCATATCCACATGCAAATGATCATGCTGCAGCTCTTCACAAATAGGAGCATGATGCCACTCCTATCCTAAACAGCACCCTCTCCACATCTGCACTCATTAATCACTTCACTGGTCAGAAGACATACACTATATACCAGAATTACATTTTCAGTGTAGGAAAATTCTAAGTTCCAATAAGATATTTTATCTCTTCTTACAAAATAGCTAGAATCCCACATTGAACTGATGGAGGGCCAATGAAAAATACGATCCCTTTTAAGGAAGTGCCAAAAGAGAGACCAGGAGGTGTAGAATCAAAAGAGAAAACATCACTCCTCAGCAGGAGACTGTACCACATCTGATCCAGATATACTCTTCCCTCTTTTATGGCAGCCTCATGAACATAAAAGGCAGAAACATGAAGGAATTCCAGAATATCTATGATCAATGAATGGGACTCCTGGGTGTCAAATGGCTGGGGTGCAACAAATTGTAGTGGTAGATTGACCTCAACCAACACCAGGCAGTATCTGGAATGGTACATTAGATCCACAATAGGTAGAGAAACACCTATCTTTTCACCTCGAAACTGGAATTTGTAGGGAAGACAAGCTTCTGTAACCAAATCTGTCCCCACTTGTACACATTTCCAATCCAACCAACACCAGATCCGCAAGAACCAACATCCAGCAGACAGTAGGAAGGTGGAAAGCCCCTGCGGGATGACATCTCCAGTCCAAAACCTGATGATAATGGGTATAGTCCTTCCAGTCCATAGTAGGAGGAGGATATCTGGCTGTACATAAGCAGGAAAACATGCTTCATCCAGCTACAACCAACACCAGATCTACTGAGAACCAACATCTAGCGAATGGTAGGAAGAGGGACTGCAAAGCTGGGGTGCATCTCCAATCCAAATCCTGGCAGCAATGGGCACTTGTCATCCAGTCCACGGTAGGAGGAGAGAAACCAACCAGCACACATGTGAGGACTTACCGAGCTGGACCATCTCCAACCAACACCAGATGCACCAGGAATGTACAGTAGGGAGGAGGAAAGTCTCAGCCTGAGGGGCAAACTGCAATGATAGATATATTATATATATATTTATGACATGGTAGAGGGCTTCAACCAAAACCAGGCAGCATCTGGAATTGTACATCAGGTCCACGGTAGGAAGTGCTGTACACTAGTGACACTTGCAGAATGCCACCTCCCTACTCTCAACTGAATAGTATGATTCATCACTCAGGAGGACAGGCCTCCATGGTTCACCACCCCAGCAGCTAAGAACTGATAAGTGGTAAGGACTCTCATACTCCATGAGAAGAAAGGAAAAAGAAAAAATGCATTGGAGAGTCCAGAGGACTGCATCACTGGAGACAGTGCAACAGGTGACCATGAAACCCTATTTTGAAAAACAGAGCTACTATGTCGACGGGATTAATCAAGCAAAATCATCTGGCATCTGGAATTGTACATCAGGTCTGCAGTAGGAAGGACTCAATGCCATAGAGCTGCAGAGATGAGCAGCAAACTCTGTCCACTTTACTCATGTTAGTCCGTGAGTGTACGGTGTGGGAAAAACATATTTAAGAAGAAAAGTACCACTAGAAAGAACTACTAGTAGTCCTACAGAATACCCCATCTCTACGGTGTGCATAATCCAAGCCTGTGATCAAATTATCTAGTTAAAATATAATAAAAAACAACAGAGACCACAACCAACACCTGGTAGAATCTGGAATTGTACATCAGGTCCATCGCAGGAGGGGCTACAATGTAATTGACAACTAATATGGTCACGGGATGGACTGTATGAATTTTCAAAAGAAAAGTTTACCTGGTCAGGCACCATTTGCCACAGAGTGGGATCCACAATACAAAACAAAAAAGGCTTCTGAAAAGTGAGAAAAATTTGGAAAAAAAGAAACCTAGCACAATACCAAAATGTGAAAATTGAAATAAATAAAAACAAAGTCACTAGTATATCTGAAAACATTTACAAACCTACAAACAAAAACTAGCACATCTGTACAGTACTACTGCCAATCAAGAAGTGGTTAAGGGGTGCAGATGTGAAGAGGGCACTGGTTACGACAAGAGTGGTGTCATGCTCCTATTGGTGGAGAACTGCTGCATGTTCATTTGCATGTGGATAAGCAGAAGCAGGAGGTGGAAGGCTAGTGACATGCATTGAAAATCTGTGCCAATAAAAGGCAGTACTAGTCAAGAAGAGCTATTTTGTGAGAAAAGGTAAGATATCATATAGTAAAACTTCAATAAACTGGATAGGCAAGAAACCTCTTTTATAAAATCATGCTGAAAAACTAATGAACTGATAACTTTCCTAATGACTTTCAGATTACTTCCAACTACAGATTCCAACACCTTTCCACCAACAGATGTCCAATAATATGAATTACACTGGCAATCTTACAATCAGGACTTCATATTAATTACTATACAGCATCAGGAGATTTTTAACAAACATTACAGCTCCCAATAATTCTTTGTTAAGCATCTTAAAGGTTTATAGGTAAACTTCATCATGGTAAAAAGCTTTATCCTTAAGGAGTTCCTCGATCTTTTCTACTTCTTCATAAACAGAAAGAAAATCCTTACCACCCTTAAATGAATTGGTCAGCTTCAGAATCTTTACCTTACTTCCTCAGTTTTAACACTGGTAAAAAAACTGTTAAACATTTTAATCACATTCCTTTAAAATATCTTAAAACACTAATCCAATATCTCTGACTCTCTTTGAAGTTAGCATAAACAAAATAATGCTTAGTCATACTTGATATTTTAAACCAAGAGACTCGCATACTCTCTCTCTGATAAGAAAACATTATTAAAGTTTTATGAATTTAAAGGTATCACAATTAAGTTAAATTTTAAAAATTTGTCTTTTTCTCAACCAAACCATAACAGAAACTTTAAAATCACTGGTTTCTGAATTTATTTTATTTTTCTCATTAGATATGTTTTGTAGTCATTATTAGAAAGTTTTATGTTAGTTGTATTTGAACATGAATTCTTGTATAAATAAATTTAGTTTAAGTCATAAAATGATCCAGAAATATTTTTCATTTAATAGCATAAAGACATCAAAAAAAAAAAAACTGTAATAAAAGTCTTTGAGTAACATATACGGGAACTGATTGTAAACAAGGCTCTTCTACACGTACATATAATTAAAACAAATTCTTTTGGTGCTGACAAATGATACAGCAGATATTTGTTGGTACAGTAAGTAAAACTTTATGAATTATTGAAAAATAGTCAAATTGCAACATCATTTTGGTTACAGTTTCTATATGCAGCAGTTCAATATCCTTTAGGAGACCAATGCTGAACAAAGTAGTAACTGATAGATTTAGAGGCACTGTGTTATTGTCTCCACCTCCACCCCCAAAAAATGTTAAGCTTGCTATTTTGTTGTACTTTGTTTTTAAAGGTATAGTTTTTGTACTTTATACTAATTATACAAATCTCAGTTTTTACATAACGTGACAACATATATCTAGCATAGGTAAAGTGGTTATCTGTTCTTATCCTAATCATTATAACTATTATGTAAAAATTTGACTTCTTGGTATTCCAATTACATAGTACCTGGTACATTATCATATCCAATATCAATTTATATAACTTGCAGTGTGTTTCAATGTTGGAGGTCCTCAAAAAGTTTGAGCACATACAATACCTCTGTAGTGAGCATCAAATTACAAGCAGGCAGAGGTGAAATTTTGTGAAATATTTTAAAGCAGAAAAGTAATAAGCAACCTTATGTAGACAAGTATAATTATTTTATTGTCTTTTCTCTGGGAGAAAATTACAGATATTCTAGCCTGAATCTTGGAAACAGATATTCTAATACTATACTTAGCACAGTTTGTCATAGTTCATAACAAAGGTGTCATGCACACCGTTCAGAATATCCATGACTAAACAGCCAGGTAAAAAAATCTGTATGGAGATAAACAATAGGCCTAGAAGGGGAAATCCCATGGTGTAAAGACAAATGACTGGTTGATAAACCAAGAGGCAGGAAGTGCAAATGGAATGGGCTAAAACGGAAGCAAGACATGCAGACAATTTAGATCTCCTCACAAAGAACCAGATAAATGCTAGGCATGAAGTTGGAGAGTGTGAAGGGTGGGATGAAGAACCAGTGACCGAAGTTGATGGAGGAGGGACAGAGTGAAAGGAAGATGTATGGAGAAGTTGTTTGAAGCTGAAGAGAAGAGGAAACCAATATTGTGCTGGCCAGTAAGGAGAAATCAAAAGGACCTGAAACAGAGTGGAATTGATGACCAAAATCACTCTGGAAAGAAGCAGGATAGGAGGGTAGGCATAAAGGTACTGATTAGTCCAGTCCTGACTGAGAGCATCCATTGCCAGGGCCTGTGGATGAGGAACCAGACACCAAAAAAGACATAACTTGGTGTTGAGGAAAGTGGCAAAAGCATCCAGACGAGGAATATCCCACTGATTGCAAAGCCACCAGAAAACCTGAGAATCAAGGGACCACTCCATTGGATAAATCTGATTGGGTAGAGAAAGACTATTTGCCACGAGGTTGAAAGCACCCAGAACATAACACCCTATGAGATATATCTGCAGTGTGTGAGCCCAATAAAGCAGTTCCAATGTTTGATCACAAAGCAAACAAGAAGGGTGCCTCCTTGGTGATTGATATAGGAGATAATGGTGGAATTGTCTGATGGATCATGATGAGCTTATTCTGTACAATCGGAAGAAAATGATCCAAAGCATGCTGTACCATCAGAAGCTCCAAGAGATGCAAATCCAGACAGAGGGGAGGAAGTAGTACCTCGTCGCAGAGTTGTCTTTGTTCAACCACCAACAGAGAGCATAAAGAATGGAAGGAAGTAGGGCAATTGGAGAGTCCAAAGAATCCCAAGTAAGATTCCACTGGTCATGCAATGTCCACTGCAAAGAATGCACATGTGCACAACCTGAGGGGATAAAGACTTTCATGGAAGCCCAAGTCCCCAAAAGTGATAGAACCTCATGTGCAGAAAAAGAGGGAGAGGAAAGGGCTTGGAGAACTGAAAGCTCCATCAAATGCAGACATTGTGGAGAAAGTTGGGCCTGACTGAGTAAGTGTTGAAAAACATACCCAAGTGGACAAGATATTGGGTAGGAATCAGGAGAGACTTCTCCATCTTGAGAATCCGACCCACACAAGCAGCTTCTGTCAAGAGCAGACAAGTGTGTTGAGAAGACACCAATTTGGAAGGAGCTAACAGAAGCCAGTCATCCACATAATGGTGGAAGCACAACCCTCAAACATATATAAGTCAGGTGAAGTCTTTGACCACCCGACAAAACACATAAAGTGCTAAAGCTAGCCTGAAGGGTAAAGCATCAAACTGAATCACAACCCCCATTGTGGACAAACTAAAGACAGCGTCTGGAATGAGGGGAAATGGGAAGATTTAAGTAAGCATCCAAGACATCCACAGACCCAGAGAAAAAGTCCACTGAAGGGTGAGAAAAGATTCTATGGTAATGCAGGAAAGATCCAGAGAATAGTTGAGGCAAGACAGATTGATCACAAGATGCCAGTCCCCAATTTTCTTTGGGATGACAAAAAGCCTGGAGTAAAGTCTGGGAGAAGAAAGACTGACAGGTTCTACAACATGCTGTGTGAGAGAAGAGTCTGAACAGCCTCAGAAAGATGCTGACTGGTTGCAAGATCCTGAAGTAATTGAAAGGATACTATAACTGGAGACAAAGGAGGTGGAGAGAAGAATTGGAGAAAAAGTCCATCTGACAAAACCCAGATCACCCACAGGTTAGGAGTGAACTCACACCACATGTGAACAAAATCAGACAATTGCGCCCCTACTGGGTCGGAAGCCACTGGATAGTCATTGGAACAGTTGGTGGTGATGAGTACGACAGTGAGCGAAATGACAAACTGATGGACCCCTCAAGTAAGTTAATGGATGGGAGGGCCAAAAACAGTAAACAGGAATAGAGGATGGTATGAAAAGGCTGAGACAAACAAGCAACCAAAGAAGAAATTATCACATAAATCAGCAAAATCAGGATGGGAAACAGGTATAAAGGATGGTACAAAAGCAGGCTGAGATAAACAAGCAACCAAAGAAGAAATTATCACATAAATCAGCAAAATCAGGATGGGAAACAGGTATAAAGGATGGTACAAAAGCAGGCTGAGATAAACAAGCAACCAAAGAAGAAATTATCATGTCAATCAGCACAAATTCAAAACGTCTGCACTAGCCAAGTACCTAATGGGAAGTGATTGGAGGTAGAATCGAATAGAGGGAGTAACGTGTGTCAGAAGAGTGTGTCACACTCCTACTAGTTGCATGATAATTTACATGCAAAGATGTAATGAACCACATTGATCGTGGGTTTGGTGAGAGTTTCAAGGCTAGTGACATGCAAAAATAATTTTGCATGTAGAAGGCAGGACTGAACAAGAAAAGCTATTATGTGAAATGAGGTCAGGTGTTGTATCGGAAATAAAGAAGCAATTGGGAAGTTTAAAGAATGAGAAAGCACCTGTGTGCCATTTGCTATTACTGTTTTCTAAATCCATGAATTGTGATCAGGTGCCAGAAGATTGAACAATGGCCAATGTTACTCCTTTGTTAAAGGGAGGTAATAAAAATTGTCCCAGTAATTACAGACCTGTTAGTCTTACATCACTGGTGGGAAATGTTTTTGAAAGTCTGATAAAAGATGTTTTACTAAGTCATTTAATAAACTTTAAAATTTCATTGGATAGTAAGCATGGTTTCACTAGGAGAAAACTCTTACCTTACTAATCTTTTGACAGATTTTAAAAGAGATATCTGCAATAAGAGTACAGGTGTAGATGTGGTGTAGCTGGATTTCCAGAAAGTGTGCATCAAGGTACCACATAAAAGGTTTGTTAAAAATGTTACTGTAGGTGTGGGAGATAGGTTAACTCATTGGATAGAAAAATTAATAGACAGAAGAAATAAAAGAGTTTTTATAAATGGAATTCAGTCAAACATGATTAATGTCATGATTGGGATACCAGGGCTCATTATTAGGACCTTTGCTCTTTATGATTTACACCAGTGGCAAAGATATAGGATTAATTAATATATTAGTTAAATTTACTGATGACATTAAAGTTCTGGGTGTTGCTGGCTGTGAGGTGGATGTTAATGCTTTAAACAAGGATTTGGATTATTTGGTGATTTGGGCAAATAAATGGCAAATGGCTTTTAATTATAATAAATGCAAGGTAATGCATGTAAGATATCACACTTTTAATTATGAGCATAATTTTGATTGCAATAACCTTAACAGTGTTATGGAAAAAAAAAACTCCTTATGTTCTGGTTTATCAGTCTCTTAAGCCATCCAAGCAATGTGCTGTTGCTAGTGACAGGGCAAATAGGATTTTTGCTTGTATCCACAGAAATAATGAATACAAGTTTAAAGATGCTATGATGTCATTGTATAAGTCATTGGTTAGGTCACATATGGAGTACCACGTTCAGGCTTGGGCTACTTGTCTTAGAAAGGACATTGAATTGTTGGAAAGGGTTCAGAAGAAAGCTACTAGGATGATACATGGGATGGAATGTTTGTCTTGCAAGGATAGATCTCTGTATTTGTTTTATCTTTAAAAAAAAAAAGAAGAGTTAAAGGGGATGTGACTGAGGTGTTGGAGACCTTTCAGGGAATTGATAGTGCCTTTAAATATATGGTGGATGCAGTTAATTTAAGAGTGTTTAACACTTAAATGATAAAGGCTAGCTTAGAAGCATTTTGTTTTTTTAAGGTTTAGTTTAATTTAGTAGATAGGACAACCTAGAAGGACCAACAGGTTATATATTATATGTCATGTTATTTTTTATTTAGATGATGGAAAAGATGCCTGTAACTTGGTATAGTTTGATTTTAAAAAAGCTTTGGATAATTAGACAAAATGCAAGAAGGAAGTTTGTAAGTTATTATTAACAAAGTTATTTGTGTATAATGCAATGATATGACAATAAATGTCATGTCATCATCACATGCAAACAGATGTCAGCATCTGAAGGAAGAAATAATGCTAAATTTGTTATTTCTCACTATAGTTACAGTTTTGGTCTTCTTATCAAAGAAATGATATTGAATAATAAAAACAGTTCAGAGAAGGTTTACTATATTCACTGACCAAAATATTTAACACTACAATTTAATTACAATTTCAACTTGATTACATGCCTGATATGATGTGGTATTGATTCCACTAGTGTCTGGAAGGTAATTGTTTTAATCTTTAACAATTCCTTAATCAAAATGATCTCCAAAATAGGTTCTAGGTAGAACTGACAGTAATGTATTATGTCTCCTGATAACTCATTCCTGTTAAACTCCTATATTCTTGATGAGGAAAAGGTCAGTGGACTGTGCAGGCCAGGGTACAGTTGGAAGTCTGTATCATGCTCATTGAACTGACTATGAACGATTTTATCTTTATGGCAGGTAGCATTACCATTCTTGTTGTAACCATCTCCATTTGGGCACTGTACAGTTCATCTGGTCAGTAAAGGTGTTCTAATACCCACAAGCAATGATATGACTATTTATAAGTCCCAGGGGCCTAGCCCTTGTCATACCCTAGCCCCCAACATTATACCACCTTGATAACCTTGTGCAATTGAGACTATGCAAGATAAGTCCATGACTTCACTGTGTTATTGCCACACACTAATTCTATTATCATTATCAGAACAATGTGAAGCATGATTCATCTGACAACATGACACATTTTCAATGGTCAACAGTCTAATCCTGATGATCTAGGCATCAGTGGAAAATTTTTATTATTGGCAAAACAAATGGTTTACATGGGGGGGAGGGATACACTTACCAAAGTTAACTTCCATGCAGTACTCTCCTACTCATTGTTCTGATTGAAGTGGACATTCCTGTACAATTATTAAAGCTATCTGTCAGTTAATAAAGAACTGAACATCTGTTAACCTAAACAATCCTTGATATTTGCCTTCTGTCCATTGTTGATAGCTCCCTTTCTTCTTTGACCTGACAACCATGTAGTATGGACCTCAGCAACAGTCTTTGATTTGTTAGTTATCTCGACCATCCTTGCAATGAAGCACCCACCAATTAAATCCCAGTAACAATACCTCACTCACAGCTTGAGAAATTTTTCATCTTTCCCATTATAGTGATAAATAATGTTCATAGAGTTTACCAACTGTATCTATAGATCCTTGGTGACCTTATTTCTCTAACATGTAAGTATTTTTTACATATTACCATGTTTAGTTTATATGAACACAAAGTGAAGACCAGTCTGTTCGATAAGTACAGATTTCTAATATTTGGGCCAGTGAACATAGGATAATCCCAGGAATGGAAAATTACCTTATAAGGATAGGTTAAGATCTCTAAACTTATTTTCTCTCCAAAAAAAGGGGGGTAAGAAATGACTTTACTGAAGTTCACAAGATTACCAGAGGGGGGGGGGACTTATTGGATAAAGGTCTCTGATTGTTTTGTGCTGTATTCTGAAGACAACAGGATGAAAACACACAAGTTCAAAATTTGGAAAGACAGGCTAGGCTACAGCTAAAAAGTAAGTTTAATTTTTCTAACAGAATGGAATGAGTTGTCAGCATTTTGCAAATGTTTAAAAGAAAAATAAATAATTTCCTGACAGAAAAAAAGAGAGTTTGTTTAAGTTTTTACTTTTTCTCAAGGGTGTCCACTCATCAGAACTCTTGTGGACCAAAATGTTGTCCGTAACTGCAATACTCAAACAGCTAAAGTTGATTAACAACATTCTGAAAACTACATTGCAAAGGAAAAATTTTAAAACAGTAAAACTACTTTGAAAAGCAAGCTCCATTCAAAAACAAATGACTAAAACAGCATTGGATCTGTCTCTTCTAGGTTTAGGAAAAATTAAAAATAGCATTAATTTTGTTTAAACAAAAATTAATATCAGATCAAAGCTAATATGAGTCACAGAAGTTAATGACTGACTAGGAACACCACAATATGTATGTTGAACCAGTTGAATGAAACACAGACATGTCTGTGAAATCAATGCAGTGAGTAAATACTTTAAACAGGTGACACCTAAAAAAATATATAACTAAGTGTAAAGAGCTTGCATCTCTACATGTACAGCTTAATGTATTTAACTGATAAAGTGGTACCATGAAAATGCTGTGGTAACATTCTAGAGTTCAGTTTATCATAAGAGTAAATGTGATTAGTTTAAGTTGTATTTTGTGGCAATTTATACTAATGAAGTTTTACATTAATTTAATTTTTTAATATCTTTCACAATGTGTAGCTATCTAAAGTTTTCAACTCATGCACCATTATTTGGATGGGCTGTCTTTTTGTAATTCAATCACACCTTAACTTATAACTACAGGTGTTTCTTAGTACACTGCTGCACCTATGTATTTAAAAAATGTGAATTAACATTTTCTTTTTTATATACAGTTTTTTGTAGTATCATGTTATTTTTGACCCTATTTATATTAATGTATTTTTATTCCTATTCTTTATTGTGTATGTTATTGTCTGGCATTAATTAAATAGTTTTGTGTTCCAAACACCTCAAGCTCAAAACTATTTCATTTTCAGTGTTTAGTGAATCACTTGCCACTTGAGTTAAAAATTACTTCTGAACCCAAATCACTGGCGATATACATGTTATTCCTATCAATCATTCCCATATATCTGATTTTTTTAAAATGAAGCTTATACTTGCATAAATCTATGAAGGACAATAGGAGAGACTGTTGTATTAATTTCATTAAGGTCATGGAAATGACAGATGAAGTACATAATATTAACTACAAATATTATATAGTTATATGTGAATATCATTATTAAATGGTCTAAACATAAATATCAAAGAACTGAATATAAATACTAAACCTAAACCTTCAAGTTCAATATAAGTGTAAAAAAATTAAGGTTTTTACCAATACAGGTCCTGTTTCGAAAAACACTACATTGAACAAGCTAATATAAAAAAAAAGAAGGTGAGTCACAATAATTCATCATTTGATACCCTTTTTCAGTTTTTGCAAATATTACTTAAGCAAATTTAAGTTAATTTTCCTCGCTTAAGTTGTTCTACGTAAGTTCCTCTGTACTTTAAGAATGGATTATAAATATAAATCAACATCAAGTTAATGTGGCTTATTTGCGAAGAGTACCAGGAAAATGCTAAAGAACTTTGAAACAAGTAACTCAGTAAGTTAGTTTTGTGGAAGAATTTTAGACGACACTGTCTAACTATTTATTGTATATTCTTAAACTATTAAACTTTTAAAGTTAAACATTTTCTATCACAGATAGTATCAGTATCATACTTCCGAGTTCTGTTAAAACCTAAAAGTTACTTAAAGTTAAACTACGAATTTTAGATAACTTTTTAATTTTTATGCTGGTTATTTGTTTCATTTTTTAAACTCAAAACTAATTCTGTAGGCTAAATCACGAAGAAAGCAAAGTCAATATCTCGCGATCCTGTATCGTCAACTTACCCTCACGTGCTATATCAGTATATGAATAACTTACAAAGATACACTCGTTGTTTCTAAAATCTAAGGCATTCACGTTTTTCTTCAATAGAACTTGAAGCAGAGAGCGTTCCTATCACACCCACCTTACTTCACTACAGCACCACATAATTTTGCGAATAGGGTGTAAAATATGTTTACTTCAATTTATAAACTGTTGTAAAAAAAGTTAGTAGATTTCTGTTACAAAAATGTCATGGATTGGTATAAATATTGAATTATTACTATGTGAATCTAACATATCTACATGAATCACCAAGAGCAAACAAACATTACATAGCGTCACGTTAGAGTGACACCGGAAGCACTGTGTCGAGATTAACTGAACAGTTTTCTTCGCAGTGCTTTCCGTTCGTACGGTATGCACGTGCGGCGCAGCGCGAATCATAGCATGAAAGAAAAGAGGCGTTTCCTAATTTTTTCTTCCTTGCTCAGCAGAAGATAACAAATAAAAATTAACACACAAAAACCACGATAGCAACAGTCACTCTCATACGACAAACTCAACGCATGAAGGCTATATCATATTACATGTTGTTCACTTTCATCGCAAATAAAATATTTCACAAAAGTTTCATTGTTTTTAATTTAGACCTCTTATCATGCGTCATTCTGCTTAGGGCAAACTCTTGAGTCATTTCTCTGGAATCTGCGCCGAACAGAGTGGTAGTTGATATCCTACTACGGCGTGGCTTTTTGTCTGCGTAAGATATTTTGGTTTTACTGTATTTTACAAGAGCACTTACTTTATACCAACAAAGGGAGCATCCGACGTTGAACTGAAAACCAAATACATAGCCCTCATAAAAATAACTACGCTTTGATGGGTGAAATATCATTCAATCTGAAATTATGTTCCAACAATACGATAACATATTTCACAAGTTTTGTACCAAATTGGTTTAAACACTCAGCAGCAAAGCTTCGTGCTTTATTTTAATGAAAGTAATTAGTCACTGATGAACATACATGCAAAGGTTAGATATCTTCATGATGAAGAAAACCTTTATAACTTTGATAATCAACTATACGCACAAGAAGAAAATCATATTATGACGCAAATAATACTTGAATAGGAATTTGGTATGAAATTTATGATCTTAGTTTAGATCAATTTCATATTGTTGTAACGTTGTTCCTTCGTTGGTGCATGGGTTCTTACACATTACTTAACGAAAAATAATTGAACGTCCACTTAAAAATCACAATTTATCTTAATTCCACCTTTAACGTTTATATGAAAAAGTATACATTTTATTGTTATATATCAAAATTCGAAGAAAGAAAAAATAAATTAAACAGCAACGTTATCTATTACCGTGTAGAAGTATTTTTAAGCAGCAAAACGTTATGCATAAATTGTTAGATATTATCAATTTTAAGCTAATTTTTAGTTTAGATGTTGTATTCTTACGATAGTGGAAGTCACGTGACGCTGGGAGCATGCGTGACTGAGTTTCTCGAATTTTCAGGAAAGCTCGAGTGTGATCGAGAGATGCCTCTTTGTTAGTATTGTTACGACAGCGGGGGTCACGTGACTCTAGTAACGCGTCATATTCTCGAACGTTCACGTCCCTTCCTGAAGTCTCGAAAGGCTATTAGATATGAGGTAGTCTTGTATATCTAAGCCGCCAGGAAATGACGGCAACACTATATAATTGACAGTTGAGTCGAGCACGTGAGACGTTCGTTGTGAATTATAGCGTTTGTTATAGCGCGACTGTGGAAATTAAGTGTATTGCAAAGTTGTATTCAGAAAGAATAAACCCGTTTTATTTAAGAAAAGACTTGTATCGCTAAAGTTTCGTCCGAAAGAAATTTTACGGGAAACAAACTAACGACCAGAGGCATAACAGTATATAAGCCTGGCAGTGAAAGCCTACGGATATGAATGTATGTGTATGATAAAGCGAACAGTAGTCATGATAAGTTTCAGACGAAGTTATCGAGATTGTGAATCGCCGTGGTTTATAGCGTGTATTATAAAAGTTGTTAAGTTTAAAGTGACGAGAAACGTACTGACAGTGGAATTACTGTGTACTAAAAGTTGGTATCGAGAAAGAATAAACTGGTTTAATCAAGAAAGGACTTGTATTGCTGAAGTTCCTCGGTAAGAATTTCTACCGGAAATTAACAAACCAGCAGATACGTAACAGTATTTTTATTTTGCCAAAGGGAGGTTTGACATCACGAGATGACCTTAGCTCAATGACCACAACCTTTTACGAGTTTCCGGAAATGATTTGAAAATTATAAAGTGTAAATTAGGCTAGTGTGGGTGATAATTAATCAAGCGAATCATTTCAAGTGGACTATTTATTATTGGCTATCATAGTACGTCTGAAGTAATAATATATTGTTTGATTTTGTTAATTAGTTTGCGTTCTTCGTTTTTACCAATGTGGTATGTAAACATAACATATGTTTCCCATCCTCTTCATAGATATATATGTTGTTGTTTTTTCACAAATTATTTGCATATTGCAAGTATTCTTAACAGAGAAAGTCAGTCAAGGGAAACATTAGTTTATTCTCGCCATTTATTTGTTGAACTAGGTCAGTCAAGTAAGATGTCACGTGTACGTTTTTGTTTGGAAAATCGCTGTAAAGTAAAACATACTGTGTAGAAATAATCTGTTAATTTTTTCACCAGTAAGTCAGGTGATACACCAGAGATACAACACCTTATGTTTTGTAGTGAGAGTGCCCATCAGTCATATTGGTAGTGCCTGCATCCTTATAAAAATGGTGTTATTGTTTTTTGTATATAATGCCATGTTTTCTCAGTTTGGGACAAGTTAACAGGATTGGTTTTATTTAAAGGTGCTGATCTGCCTTGAATACACTGAGAGGTCTGCAATAACATACCACAAAATACGCTTGTCTTTTGTTTGTCTCTGTATGTTGAAAATAAAAATTGTTTCACTATGTTTTAATCTTCTGTCCAGTCTCTTTCTTTGCTTCGAACTCACCTTCAGTTATTATATGGTTATCTTATTCCATTACTTGCAAAGAATTCAATGACTCCAAGAGTACCACACCAAATAATTAAAAAGAATCCGCCCCAAACCAGAAACAGTTGCAAAAATATTATTAAATTCTAAAATTATATTATTAATTTACTTTTTAGTTTAAACTTTAAGTTGAAAGTGATTAAACAATGTTTTTTATTCTATATCATTTATGTAAGATAACAACATTTTCAAAGTCAACATTATATACATATTTTATTTATTTATTTAAAAAACTAAACAGTAAATTTTCAGTATATTAGGTTCACCTCATTTGCAGTTTTCTTCTCAACCTGTAGTCTGTAAATAAAATCTTAACTGAACTAAACAAATAATTCTGATATTTAAACTTCAAGGTTGCGGTTTAATTTAAGATAGATTTCTATGGTGGGAAAGTTTATTATTTGTTTGTAATTAAGCACAAAGCTACACAATGGACTATCTGTGCTCTGCCCACCACGGGTATAGAAACCCGTATTCTAGCGTTGTAAGTCCGCAGACATACCGCTGCGCCACTGGAGGGTGGGAAAGTTTAAGTCCGTGAAAAGTAAGGAAAACTCGAATCACACAGTGTACTGTATACTGCTAAACATTTTTGTTTATTTACAATCAAGCACAGAGAACAATAACAGAATGTGCGGATGTTTATTGTGATTTAGCTTTACACGACTCAAAAAAGGATACATACCTGACTGTTAGTATTGTTACGAAGCGGAAGTCACGTCATGAGTTTCTAGAAGGATCATGACTGTTTCCGGCAACTCTAGTCTTTTCCATGCGCCCTCTATTTTAGTAATAAGCCCGGCAAATAAAGCGGAGATATAATTGCAGATAGACAGATAATTGAGTCAAGCGAGCGGTAGTGACATTAAGTAAAGTGCGTGAATCGTTGTGAATTATAGCATATGTTAAGTTAAAGTGACTGTGGAAATTATGTGTATTGCAAAGTTGTATTGAGAAAGAATAAACTAGTTTTATTTAAGAAAGGACTTGTATCGCTGAACTTCCTCGGGAAGAATTTATACCGGAAATTAACAAACGACAAGAGACGTAACAGTATAAACTGCAAACCTGCTTAAATATTTAGGCCTAATTTACACACTAGAGAGGATATCCTGTACTTTATGAAAGAAACATAACTTTTCGTTGGGTTACAATTTAGTAATGTCTCTTGTACATTATCCCTGGAGTTTTAACAACTCCTCAAAAGTCAATTTTGTATGGACTTTAAAAGTGTTTCAAAAACACAGATCACCAATTCTTCTGTTTGAAAATTGAAATAAATGTAAAAAATTAATACGGACTCCTTTTATCTTTCTTTATTGAAAGATCAAATAAGCCAAAATATTATAGGTCACAACTTACGTTTAATAATAAAAGCGTACGCTGATATACACATATATATTTTTAGTTTTTATTTATCACAACATCTAAGACAATTATGTTTGTTAGTGCAATGCATGGCGCTGCTAAACTCCGGCCTCGTTTATAAGATAATGGTAGCGTTTCAGATAAGTCCATATCAGAAATCAAGTACAAGATGATCTAACTTCAAAGTAACTGTTTTTTAAGGACTAAAAATATTTGATTATGTTAAATTCTGTCAAAATATGTGTTATACCCCTTAACATGTTTAATTCGTAATTATGGAGACATAAATAAACAAAAGTTGATGATGACACAGACTACGCGACACCTTCGCTTACTTGCTGGAGTGAAGCTAATAACTTTACACTGTGGAAAGTTCACTGCTTATGAGGATACCTCTACTTCCGCTAAACTCCACATCACCATTAACCTGGAGTTCGTTGTGTATGTGCGACATAAAATATGTTATTATACTGCCTTTCTGCGACGCCAACTGTGACGATGTCAGCATGTAAACTGTTGTAAATTACAACATAAACGAACGCTAACTGCTTGCCTTGAGGATTTGTTTTTCTTCTTTTTAATGGTCCTTGATATACCGGAAAAATACTACTATGCAAAACAGGGTAAGTGACCTGTGCTAAATAAAGCAATTGTGTACAATATATTGTTATGCCTCCGTTAGTTAGTTAATTTTCCGTAAAAAATTCATTCCGAAGAAACTTTACCGATACAAGTCCTTTCTTAAATAAAACAGGTTTATTCTTTCTGAATACAACTTTGCGATACACTTAATTTCCACAGTCGCGCTATAACAAATGCTATAATTCACAACGAACGTCTCAAGTGGTCATCAATACGTCTGTCTCTGTCCGCAGTTCAATTACGCACTGTTGCCGTCACGTCTTGAGCGTCTTATGTGTACAAGAATACCGAAATCTAGTAACTTCCCGACGCTTCATGAACGTTCTAGAAGCGCGTGACGTGTTACTAGCGTCACGTGACCT
>NW_013671676.1:54912-55848 GCF_000517525.1 Limulus polyphemus
ACGTCCCTTATGCTTGGGTCCCTTTTAGCACAACATGTACTACATGTCCTGCACCATTCTTCCACATCTTGCCTTATACCTATCCAGTAAAATCTCTGTCATAGGCGACTCAATGTCTTTTTAACTCCGAGATGTCTTTCTGCTAAACTATCATGGGATTGACGCAGCACAACTTCCCGTTACGTTCTCGGTATAATCGTTTGCCAGGTCGTCAATTTCCCATCTGCAGTTTCCCATCTCTGGAGAGGAATACCATTTTCAAGCTTCAACTGGTCCCCTTGTGCCCAATAGTTATTTATCACAGGGCTTTAGCTGGACACCTTCTCCCAAGCAGGGTGCAAAAAACTTGCTTTTAGAAAATCAATTATTGGCTTCAAATCTTGGTCTTTCTCCTGTTTTGCTTTGATATCTATATTTGGTTCCACTTCATCATCATCAACTCTTTCAGTCGGATTGACTTCAGCTTGATGGCACCTGGTTAGTTCAACTTCTCTTTTGCAGCAATGTCTGCAGTCATTTTTGTAGGGTCTTCGGCTCAGTCCATTGGCATTACCGTGGGATTTTCCTTCTCTATATTCAATATTATAATTATACTGGTCTATCTTTCCAATCCAACATGCCTGTTGTATCTCTGGGTTCTTTAATAATCTTAACCAGTGTAATGCAGCATGGTCTTTTCTGATGGTAAACCTTGCACCATAGAGGTAAGGATGGAAATATGTCAGACTCTTTACTATAGCAAGGAGTTCCCTCCGTGTTACACAGTAGTTCCTCTCTGGTCTACTCAAAACCCTACTGAAGTAGGCTACCACGTGTTCGTTTTCACCAACTTTCTGAGAGAACATTCCTCCAATTCCGACATTACCAGCATCACAATCCAGGATGTATGGCAGGGTGGGATTTGGAAGCTTTAAAAGTGGACCTGAGGCCAATTTT
>NW_013671677.1:0-2241 GCF_000517525.1 Limulus polyphemus
GACACAACACATCACTCTAGATTTCAGTACAGGGATAGTATAGAAGTTACAGCTTTGTGCCATCCCTTTAATATGATATATGACACAACACGGCACTCTAGATTTCAGTACAGAGATAGTGTAGAAGCTACAGCTTTGTGCCGTCCTATTAATATAATATATGACACAACACATCACTCTAGATTTCAGTACAGAGATAGTATAGAAGTTACAGCTTTGTGCCATCCCTTTAATATGATATATGACACAACACGGCACTCTAGATTTCAGTACAGAGATAGTATAGAAGCTACAGTTTTGTGCCATCCCTTTAATATAATATACGATACAACACAGCACTCTAGATTTCAGTACAGAGATAGCATAGAAGCTACAGCTTTGTGCCGTCCCTTTAATATAATATATGACACAACACAGCACTCTAGATTTCAGTACAGAGATAGTATAGAAGTTACAGTTTTGTGCCATCCCTTTAATATAATATATGACACAACACAGCACTCTAGATTTCAATACAGAAATAACACAAAGCTACAAGTGAAACCTAAAAGTTTAAGATTTGTGCAAGGTCCTGTCCATTGGTATAGATCATGTAACGAATTAATTAGACTGTAGTCAACTTTTGGATGAGTAATTACAACCGAATTTGTAAAGTCAGTTCATGAATCACGATTGTACCCAAATCTGAAGTTTGTTTCTTTGTTGTTAAGCGCAACGCTACACAACGGGCTATCTGTACTCTACCCACCTCGGGCATTGAAACCAAATTTTCAGCAACATAAATCGTCAGATGTTATTACCGCCGAGCCGATAGGGGTGCAGAAATGTGAATTTTGTGTGACAACTACTGCATTATGTAAAAATTGAATGTTAACAAAACCTCCAACGTTTGCGGAGGCATACAAGTAGAATATGGCTGTAAAAAGTTAAATGAAGAATCAAAAGTAATTTAGCTGTATTTATGACCTTCCCTGTCATATATTTTTGGTAGTTCTTCTTTAATTTGAACTGATAGACTTTCAAGAGAGAAAACGAGCAGTCAACAGCACCCACCGCCAACTCTTGGGCTACCCATGTTTGATCAAATAGTGGAACTTGACCGTTACTCTTATTGCTAAGAGTCCAGATGGTTAGGGCGCTCGAATCGTAATCTGAGGGTCGCGGGTTAGAATCCCCGTCTCACCTTTCGGCCATGGGGGCGTTATGATGTGACGGTCAATTCCACTATTCGTTGGCAAAAGAGTAGCCCAAGAGTTGGCGGTGTATGGTGATGACTATCTGCCTTCCCTCTAGTCTTACACTGCTAAATTAGGGACGGCTAGCGCAGATAGCCCTCGCGTAGCTCTGCGCGAAATTCAAACAAACTTATTGCTAAGAGCGTTTTGACGGTAACGGGGCGTGAACCATTAACCCTCGGATTCATTCTTAACAGGTGTACCACTATGCCCCCCATCTTTACTAGTCCCACATTCCACGTGTGTTGATATAATCTCATATCTTCATTTCACAACTACACGATATAGAAATTCAAGAAATTGTAGATATGTTAAATTTCTACTTTCTGTATTTAACATAAGAAGGTTAAAAAATCTGTGCTTACTCTAAATACTTTTCTATTTCGAGAACTGTGTTTTCTATCTCGCCCTTAGCTACCCCTACACACACTTTCCCTCCCGTTTCTATGTGGGTGGAAACCTTTTTTCTTAGAATTCGGCGCCTCCAGTAAAGCTCGCCCTGTCTGTGCTGCGTGTTTCAGCGTTTGTCTTTTATAACCACACAGTGAAAACGACTCTCTGTTGTCACCTAAAGATCAAGCAAGATCAGTACGTATATTTCAATAGTTTATTCCTTTATAATACAACAGTAAATCAAAATTCGGTTACTATCATCTTTATTTTTAAAAAACACGCACACACATAACATTGCGTGACACTAGGTATTGTCGTAAACTGTTAGACTACGGTGACTATATTTTGTAAACCAGCGTTCCTCAAAGTGTGGGGTGCGCCATCTCCAGGGGGCGCGAGTGATTAGGATTGAGTCGATAATACAATAATGCAAAATTTAGCGTTTAAATATATTTTGTTTTATAATGAAAATTGATAAGTAATTACTAGCACACATTAACGTCTATACTCGTATTACATCTCGTCGCTTAACTTACTATATTAATCATTTAAAAAAGAGGGCGGCGCGCAAGAAACCATATTTATTAAAAGTTTGAGAAATGCTGTAACATAA
>NW_013671677.1:2427-11062 GCF_000517525.1 Limulus polyphemus
CATATTTATTAAAAGTTTGAGAAATGCTGTAACATAAACCCAAATTTGTTTTGTTTGTTTGTAATTAAGCCCAAAGCTACACAATGGGCTATCTGTGCTCTGCCCAGCACGGGTATCGAAACCTGGATTCTAGCGTTGTAAGTCCGCAGATATACCGCTGTGCTTCTGGGAGGCCCAAAATCTGTACTTACCACAAACGCTAGGTATTATTATACACAGAATTTTCACATACAACAATTGCAAATACAAGGTCAGACAGAACTGGAGAAGCCTGCCCTATTAGCGACTGTTGCACCTCTCTGAAAGTATTTGTTTTTCTTCTTTAAAAAAAAGGAACAGAACAGAAAAATGTTCTATGCCATATTCAAGATCATAACTATTCGGACTCCATCTTTGTCGTCACATGACCTGAGCAGCAGACTTCATAATAAATATGAGAAATGAAATGTAGAGGTAGTTTGGAGATATTCTTCAACTGGTAGACAACATTTCTCATTAGTAAATTGGGGAGTTATGATCACCCTATGTTAAAAAAAATAAAGCGATTTATCCCTTTAAATACTTGATACGACAATATATAGTATTTCAAAGAACTTATGAGTGAAACTAAAGAATAATATAATACGTCAATCTACTACAACTGCCACACCCGGTGCCGATGAGGCCTTTCGCCAAACACCTGGGCTCATCAGGCTGCTGGGTTATGACGTATATGGTGGTGGTGTAGATACTATTTATATCACTAAATTTCATGAACAACGGCTGTTATGGTGTGAGATAGACTAAGTAAGTGAATTGTAACTATTTTCAATTTTGTTTAAGTCATTTATAAATCAGATTCTTAGGGTAAGGAGTAATAACACATTATTTATTTATTTTATTAAGAAAGTGAATTGTAATTAATATTATCATTTTTACTTAAGTAATTTACAAAACGGATTTTTGGGGCAAATATTAATAACGCAATATTATTTATCTACTACTACTTTATTTTTAACACCTATTATTTATTTATTATTATTATTTGAATTAGCTTTTCTATCATTTTATTCAACTTTTTGCCACGTAATATGATATGTGTAATAAAAAATATGCGTTTTATGTTCTACATCTGGTTTAGTATCTTCAATTCGTCTCTTAACCTTTCAACGCATTCTTGCCAACTGAATCGTTCAAAGTCTTAATGATTTGCAGTCTTCTGTCTGTGTGAAAGTATTATTCAGCACTACAACAATAGCGGAAGAAGACAGAGAAACGTTAGTGTAGTTAGGCAGAGTTCAAGAGTGAGCAATCCATGTAGGAGATTTTGCCAGTGAGATGCTATCGTCCAGACATTGCTGAAGATATTGGTAAGACAGTCTTCGCCATTTCTTATCTTACTGGATGAATACATTTGTGACAAATTATGAAGGGATGGTCAGTATACAGCATAGAGTTCATAAGTCACAGTGACTCATACGTTAACTTATACGAATCTTGCATCCACAGGAGCATAGAGTTCATAAGTTACAGTGACTCATACGTTAACTTATACGAATCTTGCATCCACAGGAGCATAGAGCTCATAAGTCACAGTGACTCATACGTTAACTTATACGAATCTTGCATTCACAGGAGAGTACAGTTCATAAGTCACAATTACACGGACGTTAACTTATTACACCAAGTACCTCGACGACACTTAGGTGTGAATATGAGATACCGTAACAAGAGAATCAAAGTTTGAATAATAAGTCTGCTGAGTGAACCTATGAAGCACCACTTGGTTAAAAAGCAACGTTTTCAACCAAACAGAGGTAATGTAAGCAACAAATAAATTGTGGAAGCGGAGAAAGCCTCTAGTTAATACTATAGTGAATCTTCTAGCCCATGATTTTTCGAGGTTTCCATACTTAGAAAGTTTCAGAATAGACCAAGAACTTTCTGACCATTATGATTCAGTCAGAAAAACCTGTGCATAATCTTTGACAGATAAATCAACTTCATGAGCCACGTTTACACCATGATAACCACAGCTACCAAAACTATTCCCGAACTTAAAGTTGGAGCAGACATTGAGCTAAAGAACGTCACCTGCTTATCTGCTCCATCTTGGATTATCAATATTAGTGTTACACAGCTAGTTAAGACTGAAAAAATACTGATCACTGGATGTAGTTCAGCTACCTTCATCAAGGCCCTATTACACCTCATAAGCCTCAGCAACATCACAGAACACCAGCAGCACTTATAAGCAAGATCCTTTACTAGAGCATTGCAGTATAAAGAACATACTTTCCACAACCGAGCCACTAACCATTTAAATTTGCATGTTTTAGCTCCACAATAAGTCTGCAGATACCAACCAAGAGGAGATTGCCTAAATGACGCTTCTGGAGACAGTCCTGGCTGGAAAGGTGTTCTAATACCATCATTGACACATCTGGCACAACCGAGATCTGTGAAAATAGGCATGGAAAGAAAATGTAGAGATTGGGTAGAGAGTGAAGTAGAAAAGGTCTGTATACACCTATCTTCAAACCAGGGTAAACAATCACTTGTCATCATAGCCACAGATGGTTCTCGCACCACATTTAGAAAGGCCTCGTTGGCACTGTGTACAGCATATATGGTGTGTTTGACGTATTATTGTTTCATTTTTCTTTGCTTTAACTTATAAGCTCTTAAAATACCACATAAGGATAGAGGATCATTCAAGCTTCCAATAAGGAGCACCAGAATTGAACTGGAAGCTTTCCTGGATTGCTGAAAGCAACAAACCACTAATATACAATGCCACTAACATAATATTTGCGACTGACTTGATCCTTAGATGGGTGGCAGAAGAAGGCCCTTTATCAAATCCGGCACACCTCTACTGTCAGGATATCGACCTCCTCCAAATCAATAAGGCCATGAAAGACCTTCATCGACATTAAGAAGAAATAAAACCGCTAGAAAGCAAAATGCCTTATAGTTTAGCTAGGAAAAGCAAAATATGGGTAATCAGTAGGACAGTATGCAGCCAGAAGTTCACTGGTAAAGAAACTCCCATGTACCTACTGTGAGGCAAACGGTCTCCACACGAGGGGTTAACGCCTGTTGGCAACCCCTGGGATTATCACTTAATACTCAAATCAAGTAGTTATGTATGTGAATATTCTTATTCCGGAATGCCAAACACGTAACCTCAGACTGAACAGATCTGTTTCTAGCTCTTCAGCATAAAAACCCATGCTTGTTTTAGTGAACCTAATACTGTTGACATTTTTTAAAAATTACTATGAGGTTCCATAACAACACAGATCTGCTAAATACTTACCAACACTACCGTTTACTACCAACTACCAAAGGTTCCATAACAACATATATCAGCCAAGCACTTACCAACACTTCAGTTTACTATCAAATGTTCCATAACAACACAGATCTGCTAAATACTTACCAACACTTCCGTTTACTACCAACTACCAAAGGTTCCATAACAACATATATCAGCTAAATACTTACCAACACTTCAGTTTACTACCAACTACCAAATGTTCCATAATAACACAGGTCAGCCAAGCACTTACCAACACTTCAGTTTACTACCAAATGTTCCATAACAACACAGATCAGCTAAGCACTTACCAATACTTCAGTTTACTACAAAATGTTCCATAAAAACACAGATCAACTAAGCACTTACTAACACTTCAGTTTACTACCAAAGGTTCTATAATAACGCAGATCAGCTAAGCACTTACCAACACTTCAGTTTAGGACCAACTACCAAAGGTTCCATAAAAACACAGATCAGCTAAGCACTTTTCAACACTTCAGTTTACTTCCAACTACTAAAAGTCCCATGAAAACACAAATCAGTTATCTAAGTGAACCTCAACCATCTCCCACCTATTAAATGTCTTATAGGAACATAAGTCCGCTTAACACAGACTAATCCTGAACCTATTCCCACTTAATAAAACACACAGTTTAACACAAAAAAGTTTGATCGCGTAAGACTATGAATTACCAGCTATTAAATGAGCCATGCTAACACAAGGTACCTTAATTCCAGCTAGTATATTGCACATAGTAACACAAAGCAGTCCATTAGAAACTATAAATCTTCACCTTAATTCCAGCTAGTATATTGCACGTAGTAACACAAAGCAGTCCATTAGAAGCTATAAATCTTCACCTTAATTCCAGCTAGTATATTGCACATAGTAACACAAAGCAGTCCATTAGAAGCTATAAATCACAACTTAATTCCAGCTAGTATATTGCACATGGTAACACAAAGCAGTCCATTAGAAGCTATAAATCTTCACCTTAATTCTAGCTAGTATATTGCACATAGTAACACAAAGCAGTTCATTAGAAGCTATAAATCTTCACCTTAATTCCAGCTAGTATATTGCACATAGTAACACAAAGCAGTCCATTAGAAGCTATAAATCTTCACCTTAATTCCAGCTAATATATTGCACATAGTAACACAAAGCAGTCCATCAGAAGCTATAAATCTTCACCTTAATTCCAGCTAGTATATTGCACATGGTAACACAGAGCAGTCCATTAGAAGCTATAAATCTTCACTTATTGTCAATTGCCAACATATTTTCAGCTATTGAATATCCCGTAGTAACACAAGTAATCTCTTAAGTACTTAATAACCTTCACCTTGTATATCTTTCCAGCTACTAATTACTTCTGTGTAATACAATTCAGGCTAGTAGCGTATTTCAACCTTTAAATGGTAGAATTAGCAGCATATTCCCAGGTAGTACCCGTCCCTTTGGTAACACCGGTCAACTACTCATCGTTTACCATATTTCAACTACCGTTACTAGGAAACGCTTCCAGATGGCTCAGTGTTAAGTCTGAGGAGTTATAATACTAAAAATCGGGTTTGGATACCCTTGGTTGGCAGAGTACAGATATCTCTTAACGACAAACAAACAAACAATACAACGAAACCTTTTTTCAGTTTCTAGATGACATTATATAACCCATTCTAACGCTACCGTGACTCAAATCTTTTACTTATTTTTTGCAACTTTAGACACTTAGTACCGTATAATTTGGTTTGCTTTGCATTTCGCGCAAAGCTACACAAGGGTTGTCTGCGCTAGCCGTCCCTAATTTGGCAGTGAAAGACTAGAGGAAAGGCAGCTAGTTGTCACCACCCACCGCCAACTCTTGAGCTACTCTTTTTACCAACGAATAGTGGGATTGACCGTCACATTATAACTCCCCCACGGCTGAAAGAGCGAGCATGTTTAGTGGGACGAGGATTCGAACCCGCGATTCTCAGATTGCGCCCTAACCACCGGGCTGTATAATTTGGTAACGTGCAGGAGTAGAGAAGGCTCATTTGGAACCCTTACATTTGTCTTTCCTAAGTAATTAATAACTATTTGTTTTTGCTTTCCCTTGACTTCAAGTAACACCTTCACCGGTAGAAACGGGCGACTTAAACGAAATCAGACAACGATGGGGATCTGGTTTGATTCTCGAGACAATTTTTGCGTGCATGGTTCGCGTCTCGATAGTGTACAAAAAAGAAACGAAAATCGCACTCACAGCTGTGGAGTCATGAGTGCCTTGTAAGATTGATGATCCAAACATACTATTCAATTAGAGTAGCCCAAGAGCTGGCGGTGGATGCTGATGAATAGCTACCTCCCCTCTAGCCTATCATTTCAAAGTTAAAACGATGACCCCTTGAGTAGGTTTGCTCGAATACCTGAAATAAAACGCACTACGAAATGCCCCCCCCCCAGTGGCACAGCGGTATGTCTGCGGACTTACAATGCTAGAAACCGGGTTTCGATACCCGTGATGAGCAGAGCACAGATAGCCCATTGTGTAGCTTTGTGCTTAATTACAAACAAACAAACGAGATGATTTCAAAATACGAAGATATTAATTACGAGATGAGAAGAATTGTCAAATTTATGCTTCACAAAAATTCAGACCATACCACGGTCTGACAAACTAATCATTGGTCACGCTTAACCCGCACTTCGCATTTAAAACTTATTTGTACTTGAAACTGGGGGGTATGAATAATGTTGGGTATAGTATGACAGAAATGCTTTTATATTATTTTCATGTTCAACCCTTGAACAATTCTAAATACCGATTTTTTATATATTTTTGTTAAGAACAGAAACATCCAAAATCCAAGTTTTAATTACGCTTCTAACAGAACATTTGGGTGAGAAGGCATATTTCATCACCTTTGTCTTTTTCCTTCTGTTATAAGACATTGTAATTTCTTTACTGGTTTTATTTATTGACAAAGTTTCTTATTTTATGATCTTATAATATTATTATTATAGCTCGTATGTGATGAATGGTCAGTTTCGGTTTTGTTAATGTATAAAAATGGTTAACATGACGGGCTGTGTACCGTAAGGTCCAAACTATTTCGGCATTGATACAGAAGGTCATGGTCTCACGTCTAATGTCTTAGGTCTACGCCTTCGAACTGATTATCTAAACAGGACAAATTCCATTGAAGTTGCTGCACCAGGAAATTTCTTTGTTGTCCAACAGGGTATTTTGACCATCCTTCTCATGAAAACAGTTATAAATTTCAAGGTGTAGTTGGAAGTTTGTGACTTTTGTCAACTCCAAATCTTTGTTTATTACCTGATTAAAGGGACCTGTATAAGCATCTGCATCGTAAATGGCTTTTGGGTAGGAGGTTCTCTTTCGTAACCATAGCTTTCACTTTGTGAATAAGGACGTTATAGTTATGATTGACATGTTTGAGAGCCTATTACTGTCCTAAACGCTCTGCTGTGCAAGTTTTCCCGCCTTCATTGATAACAATGAAGACTCCTTTCTTTAAAATAACGTTCTTTGACTATATATTGTTTACCATTCACACTGTATGAATATTGACCTTCGAAAAAAAAAGTCTGTCTGTCTGTGACGTGCCTGTAGTCTTAGAGCGGAAACTGTAGTTAGTTTACATTTCTTTCCATAATCTCTGAGTGACCGATGGCCAGGCATGGCAGTCTGAGGGTCGCGGGTTCGAATCCCCGTCCAACCAAACATACTCGCCATTTCGGTCGTGGGGGGCGTTATAATGTTGCGGTCAATCCCACTGTTCGTGGGTAAAAGAGTAGCCCAAGAGTTGACGGTTGGTGGTGATGACTAGCTGCCTTCCCTTTAGTCTTTCATTGCTAAATTATGAACGGCTAGCGCAGATAACCCTCGTGTAGCTTTGTATAAAATTTCAAAACAAATAAACCTCTAAGTGGCCCTCTGTAGGTACGTTGTTTAACAAAAATCTGAATGAAACTTAATTTTACAGGTGACGAATTATTTCTTCACAGTGTTATATGATTGTATTTACTTGTTTTATCGACAAACTAATTTATTATCCAGAATTATGAGTAATTCATTAAATATTGCGAGTACATAAATATTAAAAATGTACATACAGATATTGTTTATTTGTTTGTTTCGTATTTTCTGCGCAAAGCTGCACAAATGGCTATCTGCGCATAGCCGTCCTTAATTTGGAATTGATAGACCAGAGGAAAAACAGCTGGTCAAATGCATGATTCACTGCCAACTTTTGGACTATTCCTGTCTGGCGGAATAGTTGGTATATGACAATTACTCTTATAGCGCACCTATAGTCCCAAAGTAAGGAGCATGTTTGAACGCTAACTCGCCTGGAACCAAGAAAATTCGGATTCACAATTCAAGCAAGCTAACGAGAGGGCAACGCCCGGTTTATCATACAGGAAAAGGGAAAGAAAGCTTATAAATCAAACACCAAATGCATCTTATGTAGTTTGGTAACTTCTCATATGTGAGATGCACGTTCTTAATTTCTGATAATGCCAAAATATTTAAAAGACTGTTTCCTGAACAATGACCCGAGGGAAAAACTTCACGCTAGAAAGTTTAATGAGAGCCAAGTGGATAATTAGAATCAACTTCCTTTTCGACGTTGTTCAAAATAACGTCATCATTGATTCATACAGGTTTTCAGGGAGTCAAAGAAAGAACTCTCATTTTAAATTCCAAATAAAACTTCGTGACATTGTAAAAAAAGTTTTATGTTGTTAGAAATAAAAAGCACCAAAAACATTAATTAACAATAATAATGATGTCGATAATTATTAGTTACCTAGACATTTAATATACTATGTGTACCCAGTTCTTAAGCATATCTGAATATACATGAAAATCAATAACTTTGTCATCCTACAAAGATACAAAGCTACGATAAATCAACTCCTCGAAAGCTCCATCCAATCAACTAGCCAACTGATCCAGTTCTGATGTCTCCTCTACCTTGCCATCCCACAGAGATGATAATGTATGTAAATAAACATTTTTAGTTGCTGTCAATGAGAAGCTAATTTTTCCACGACAGTTTTTCATGATCATATAAAAAGAAGCATGTGTGAACATACATTATTAATTATCAATAAGAAGCAAATTCTTCCACGAGAGTTTTTCATGATTATACACAAAGAAGCATGTGTGAACATACATTATTAATTATCAATAAGAAGCTAATTCTTCCACGACAGTTTTTCATGATTATACACAAAGAAGCATGTGTGAACATACATTATTAATTATCAATAAGAAGCTAATTCTTCTACGACAGTTTTTCATGATTATACACAAA
>NW_013671677.1:12062-17399 GCF_000517525.1 Limulus polyphemus
GCTGAATATAAGTGGACCCGAATAAGTATCTTCTGAATATCAGTGGACCTGAATAAGTATCCACTGAATATCAGTGGACCCGAATAAGTACCTACTGAATATCAGTGGACCCGAATAAGTATCCACTGAATATCAGTGGACCCGAATAAGTACCTACTGAATATCAGTGGACTCGAATAAGTATCCACTGAATATCAGTGGACCTGAATAAGTATCTGCTGAATATCAGTGGACCGGAATAAGTATCTGTTGAATATCAGTGGACCTGAATAAGTATCTGCTGAGTATCAGTGGAGCTGAATAAGTATCTGCTGAATATCAGTGGACCCGAATAAGTATCTGTTGAATATCAGTGGACCTGAATAAGTATCTGCTGAATATCAGTGGACCCGAATAAGTATCTGTTGAATATCAGTGGACCTGAATAAGTATCTGCTGAATATCAGTGGACCCGAATAAGTATCCACTGAATATCAGTGGACCTGAATAAGTATCTGCTGAATATCAGTGGACCCGAATAAGTACCTACTGAATATCAGTGGACCTGAATAAGTATCTGCTGAGTATCAGTGGACCTGAATAAGTATCTGCTGAATATCAGTGGACCCGAATAAGTATCTGCTGAATATCAGTGGACCTGAATAAGTATCTGCTGAATATCAGTGGACCTGAATAAGTATCCACTGAATATCAGTAGACACGAATAAGTATCTGCTGAGTATCAGTGGACCCGAATAAGTATCTACTGAATATCAGTGGACCCGAATAAGTATCCACTGAATATCAGTGGACCCGAATAAGTACCTACTGAATATCAGTGGAATGTCAAACTGGATCACCAAGAGAGTTCAACCTCTTTCAAAATTCCAGTTTAACAACTGCATATGAGATAATCACTTTACAATCCAACAAGAGCTTTTTCCCCACAAGGTAACCGTTTTAAAGAACAAACAGAGCTTCCTAGTATCTAAATAATCGCTTTAAGAACCAATGACTTTTTATCCTACACGGTAATCGTTCTGAGGAAGGACAAACAGAGCTTCTTGGCATCTAAATAATTACTTTAAGAACAAAATCTTTATTACTCGGCAATATACACGATAGAGTAAATCAGTTGGTTACTTGTTGCATAACAAGTTCCTTTCAGAAACAACTTAAATTTGTGCTGCAAAGGACAGTCTCTCAAACAAAAAAACATATATTATTGTCACACAAAATATTGATTCTGAAGAACCAGCAGAATTGCTTATCACAACATATAATTATTCTGAAGAACCAGCATAATTGCTTATCACAATAGATAACTATTTTAAAGAACCAGTAGACCTTCTTACAACACTATATAATTATTCTAAAGAACCAGTAGACTTTCTTATAACACTATATAATTATTCTAAAGATCCAGTAGACCTTTTTATAACACTAAATAATTATTCTAAAGAACCAGTAGACCTTTTTATAACACTATGTAATTATTCTCAAGAACCAATAGACCTCCTTATAACACTATATAATTATTCTAAAGAACCAGTAAACCTTCTTATAACACTATATAATTATTCTCAAAAACCAGTAGACTTTCTTATAACACTATATAATTATTCTAAAGAACCAGTAGACCTTCTTATAACACTATATAATTATTCTAAAGAACCAGTAGACCTTCTTATAACACTATATAATTATTCTAAAGAACCAGAAGACCTTCTTACAACACTAGATAATTGTTCTGAAGGACCAGTAGAATGGCTCATAACACTAGATAATCCTTCCGGAAATAAGTAGAACTTTTTATCAAACCAGAAATTCGCTTTGACAATGAATAGAAAGTATTGTCATATAAAAACTTGACTCAAAATAACCACAGGAATTATTATGAAACAATGATTCGAATCCCCGTCCTACTAAACATGCTCGCCCTTTCAGCCGTGGGGGCGTTATAATGTGACGGTCAATCCCAATATTCGTAGCCCGAGAGTTCGCGGTGGGTGGTGATGACTAGCTGCCTTCCCTCTAGCCTTTCACTGCTAAATTAGTTACGGCTAGTGCAGATAGCTCTCGTGTAGCTTTGCGCTAAATTCAAAGCAAACACAAACGACGCAACAGATAAAAAGAGTTCTAGTTCTGGATACAAGGAAAACCCGAGAAGTAGGAAGACATCAAATGTTAAGACTTGTACTTGATGGAGCAGAACAGAATAAAAGAAAATAACACCCTATGTCGATTGCGACCGTGTTACAAAAAAAATACTGTCGTTTTTTTTTGTCATACACCGTTGATCAAATTATAGGGAGAAATAGCACCGCCAAAGTTTTGAATACGGTGCCCTTTCAGCGTCAAAGATGACAGAATTTGGTGATATTATTTTCGAATTGTTTATTTCGCTATAACCTAAGGTGGTTAGCACGTGGAATATCTCGAACTTTGATTTTCGAGAAAATTGATGTTGAAAGTTGTGTTAAAACCCTCGTTGTGTCAGTTCTTTTTATTGTACCTGCATTCCTCGAATTACGACCAATCATTTAGTATCAGGCTTTACAAGGAATTGTGGTATTTCATATTTTTGTTGTACATAGATGACTTTGAAAAGACGCTTCACCGGAATTCCTCTGGCCAAAAAGAAGAAAAAGAAACAAAACAAACAAAGATAGCATGAGATAGAACTGTTTCTAAGAACCTCAATATATAACAGCAATTATTCAAAGAAAAATTTCCAAAAGCGCTCAGATTATCAAGTTTCTTCTTTTGTGACTTATCTTTTTATTTTATTTTTTCACGTGTTCTTTTAGTAACATGAAGTCAATGCATGTGTCCAAATCAACAGCACTGGTCCCAAAACCGAATAATTTCTTATTAGTTTTTCTTATAAGGTTTCAAAGAAAATTTTAAAAAAACTTACCTGGAAACGAATTTGTTACTAATTACGATGAATGCAGAACGTCAACAAATAATTGATTACAAGTATCCATTTTGCATTAGCTTATCAGTAACTGCGTACAGATATAGTGATGAACCACAAGTTTATATTAAGTTGTCCATGTCACACAGATATCTGTCAAGCCCATGCTAACTTAATACTTGTCAGTAACTGCGTACAGATATAGTGATGCACCACAAGTTTATATTAAGTTGTCAATGTCACACAGATATCTGTCAAGCCCATACTATCTTAATATTTGTCAGTAACTGTGTACAGATATAGTGATGCACCACAAGTTTATATTAAGTTGTCAATGTCACACAGATATCTGTCAAGCCCGTACTATCTTAATACTTGTCAGTAACTGTGTACAGATATAGTGATGCACCACAAGTTTATATTAAGTTGTCAATGTCACACAGATATCTGTCAAGCCCGTACTATCTTAATACTTGTCAGTAACTGTGTACAATATGTTATGATGTGATGCACCACAAGTTTATATTAAGTTGTCAATGTCACACAGATATCTGTCAAGCCCATGCTATCTTAATACTTGTCAGTAACTGTGTACAATATGTTATGATGTGATGAACCACAAGTTTATGTTAATTTGTTGATGTCATACAGATATCTGTCAAGCCCGTACTATCTTAATACTTGTCAGTAACTGTGTACAATATGTTGTGATGTGATGAACCACAAGTTTATGTTATTTTGTTGATGTCATACAGACATATTTCAAGCCCAAACGTATATATTTTCGAGATGTGATGATTTTCATCTGTAACAATGCCTCAATATAATATCGAACATGGCCTGGGGATTAACGTGTCGGGCTGCGGATCGAGGGTCCGGAGTTCGAGACGTGGTTCCGCTGAAATTTTGTATGTTTTATAAAAGTGACAGTTAATCCCTTCAGTCGATTCAAATTGTCATTTCAAAGCCCATGTGGCGGCAGGTGCGGCTGGCTAACTCGATTCCCTCTGGTCGTCAGTTCATAATTATGGATGATTATACATGAGCCCGAGGGAGTCTCTGATGTGGACATTTAGCCCACGTGTTCGTAAGGCGTCATTTAGGTTCAAAATTCCTGTTTCTTAAATTCAATATTGAAATGTGCAAAAGTAAAGTCTAAATAAACCATTAAAGCTGCAAATATCCTTAGCTTTATTCGCTTATATCTTGAGTACAAAGTCATCATGGAAGCATAAGGATATTAAACTTGTTCAGCTGTCATCAACGTAGGTTATCTGAACTCTTAGTCGTCATCGCACTGAACAATCACCACGAAAATGCATGTACCGCAATGTTTGTAATTGTCAGGGACACTGAGAATAAAACGTTGGAGAGGAGAATGTGGTATTTCCTGAAATCGTTTGCGTTCATCTTCCGTATATAATTGTGCGCTTGAAGAGAAATTAATTTTAAGAAAAGTATTCGTAGGTATGGCATAGCTACTAAGGCTATCTGCCGCCGTCCCTCATATCGAAATACTGACCAGAGGAAAGGTAGCCAGTCAGCAGCACATTACTATTCACGCTAAGGGATTGGCTATCACTCTTATCACGCACCCATAGCTTAAAGTGCGGGAAATTTTATGTTATCGCACGGGTTCGAATCAGGATAGCCATCTTCGAAATCCGGACCTCTACCCCAGGTCCAACCCGTGCCCTAGGTTGGAAAGAAATAACCGTTTTTGCCGAAGTAGAAAAGTAAGAGAAAACTGCGACCTTTCTAGTGTCTTGTATTTATTATTGTTTTCTAATACAGGTTACTTCGTGTTTGATTTTGTATTTAATAGTGTTTTCTAATACAGGATACTTCGTGTTTGTTTTTGTATTTATTATGATTTTCTAATACAGGATACTTCGTGTTTGTTTTTGTATTTATTATTGTTTTTTAATACAGGATACTTCGTGTTTGTTTTTGTATTTGTTATTGTTTTCTAATACAGGATACTTCGTGTTTGTTTTTTTATTTATTATTGTTTTCTAATACAGGATACTTCGTGTTTGATTTTGTATTTATTATTGTTTTATAATACAGGATACTTCGTGTTTGTTTTTGTATTTATTATTGTTTTATAATACAGGATACTTCGTGTTTGATTTTGTATTTATTATTGTTTTATAATACAGGATACTTCGTGTTTGTTTTTGTATTTATTATTGTTTTATAATACAGGATACTTCGTGTTTGATTTTGTATTTATTATTGTTTTATAATACAGGACATTCGTGTTTGATTTTGTATTTATTATTGTTTTATAATACAGGATACTTCGTGTTTGATTTTGTATTTAATATTGTTTTCTAATACAGGTTACTGCGTGTTTGTTTTTGTATTTATTATTGTTTTATAATACAGGATACTTCGTGTTTGATTTTGTATTTAATATTGTTTTCTAATACAGG
>NW_013671677.1:18321-42322 GCF_000517525.1 Limulus polyphemus
TTTTTGTATTTATTATTGGTATTTAGTACAGGATACTTCGTGTTTGTTTTTGTATTTATTATTGTTATTTAGTACAGGATACTTCGTGTTTGTTTTTGTATTTATTATTGTTTTTTAATACAGGATACTTCGTGTTTGTTTTTGTTTTTATTACTGTTTTTAACACAGGATACTTCGTGTTTGTTTTTGTATTTATTATTGTTTTTTAATACAGGATACATCGTGCTTGATTTTGTATTTATTATTGTTTTTTAATACAGGATACCTCGTGCTTGATTTTGTATTTGCCATTCTTCTTACTAAGAATAAAATGACATTAGAATAAGAATTACTTTTAACAAATGAGCTATAAAGTAATGAAAAAATATCAATACAAACAATAAGTACAGTTACCTTTGCTGTTGCTTTGTTTCACGTTACTTGTCTTCTTTCCATTGTAGGTCAAATTGTTAGGGAGCTTGTCTCGTAATCTGCAGGTCGCGGGTTCGAATCCCCGTCCCACCAAACATGCTCGCCCTTTCAGCCATGGGGTGTTATAATGTGACTGTCAATCCCACTATTCGTTGGTAAAAGAGTAGCCCACGGGTTGGCGGTTGGTGGTGATAACTAGCTACCTTTCCTCTAGTCTTACACTGCAAAATTAGGGACTGCTAGCGCAGATAGCCCTCGTGTAGCTTTGCGCGAAATTCAAAACAAACAAACCAAATACTAGTTAAGAAATCAGTTAGCTAGTTGTGAAACAGTGGAATTTAATGTAGAAATTCACCGTAATTTTGTTATTACGATTATGTGACAAGATCTTGGAACATTAAGACTTCTTACAAAAAAAAAGTGATGTATTTCACTTCCGTTCTAGCTTTTTATTTAATTTGATTTTCTCTGTGTTCGAAAAACGTTTTTAATTTAATTTTGTTTTGCTTTTTTTTGCCATGAAGGTATCATCTGAGACACATCACCGGCTTTCATGTGCGTTGAATAGACAGATAGTCAGATAGGTGAATGGACAGACGAACACACACGCACACATAGATAGATAAACAAGGTAGTAATGCCAGCAACTGAAGATAAAGTTCCCATGCGAACGATCGGAACGCCAGCTACAGAAGCAACAGTGTATTACCCAACTTCCGGCTTCGAGTGAATGAGTCTGAGGTATGGGAACTACAAACTTTTCCTTTCCACACACACCTCGAAGCGGGGCAGTCAGTTATCTGCACGAACTACTTACTGTATACCTTTTGTAGAATAGACGATCAGGCCTAACATAATACGTGTTCATTGTATCATACTTGTGGCATTAACGTTTACGGTCTGTTTAGAGAAGAAAAAATCCTGTAAAATTAAGCCGACACACACCAAAGTTGTACGCTTAAATCTTATGGGAATTTATTCGCTAATCTGTAGACTCCCTGAGAAATGCAGTGCGTATTTACTATTTTACAACTAAAATTCTGTGTGAAAATAGACCTCACCTTCTTTGGCTTACCTTTATCGAAACTATAACTCTATTTCGTAACTATTATTACTGCAATATATATATATATAACGTGTGTATTGAATAAAAATAATTCAACTAAAATTTACTAGGAGAATACTTTGTAAGCTATATTTTTAACGTTGTACTTTTTTGTTTTGTTTTGTTAGCTATAGAGGGCTGCGGGTTATAACGATTATTTTAAGTTAGGCCTAGAAAGTTCTGGTTTTGTAGTATATTCAATGGTAGTTTATAGATGCGAAATAGTTCAATGAAGATTGTAGAGTTTGTTTCAAGATAGTAGAACCGTTTCTAGCCGGTAGAGCCAACCAGTCAGTTCGTGTTTTTTGTTTTGTTTCAGCCTTTAAATGGTACCAATAAGTTTATTATTTACGTTAACATCACTTGTAAACGTGGCGTACAGCTGTGTACAGTGAAGGTAGTTTGTAAAAATGTTCAGGAAAAAATAAACCAATTTTACGTGGACTGGACTTTGAATTATTTTCACCAGATAATCTAAAAGAACTTCCAACGAAAGAATGACGCTAGAATAATACTGACTTATTAGGCTTAATAATTAATCTATTTGTAACTAACATATTTTAGGTTTTTCAGGTAACCAACTGAAGTGATCACTTAAACCTACCAACTTTACTAAATCTTCATTGCTGGCTTTTGTTTAGTAATAATTTTTAGAATGATCATTTATAGCAAACAAACAAAACCTTGTTCATTTCTTATTTATTTAGCAATAAGTATGAATGCCTATAACGCTAAGTATCAGGTTTCGATACCCGTGGTAGGTAGTGCATAGATAACCCATTGTGTAGATTTGAGCTTAACAACAAACAAATGTTACTAATAATTTTTAGAATAACTATTTTTAGTCAATTATTTTACCTAAGCTGTTCATTTATGGTTTTTATTTCATGATATTGTTTGTTTCTTTATTTCAGAAGGTGTACAAAACTACACAAGGGGTATCTGCAGTAGCCGTCTCTAATTTGGAAACCGTAGACAAGGAGGGTAGCTAATTAACAGCGCCCATCGCCAACTCTTGGATTTCTCTAATTGTGGAATTTGACCGTCACTTTTATAACGCGCTGATGATCCCAAAGTGCAGAGTGCACTTTTGCAGCAATCATGGACCATCGGATTTGAAGTTCAGTACGCTAACTAATAGGCCACGCCCGCCTTCTCTAATGTTAATATTTATAATTAATATTTTCAATCGGATATTTCACCAACACTTTGTTCATGTTTTCTTTTTTTTTAAATTGTAATCTTTCGAATAAATATTTTGACAAGAATATGTTTTTTGGGTCTTCCCAGTTTGTTCTTTTTATTTCTTTTTATTATTATTATTGAAGGAAATTTTTATTACTACGAAAGTATACTGTTTTCATACATATTTGCCAGTTTTGCGGGTCGTTAAAATAAAAGGATATTTGAGGCCCAAAAATATTAAAATATTTAAATTTTAGTTTTGAACAATTTCCAGTTTCATATCCACGTGACGACAAATCCCAAGAACTAGTATTTTAGACTAAAGGAACACATATAAACTATATATATATATTTATTTTTATTTTTCATTAATAATGCCTTTTATTGAACTATACTATAAGCTGTAGTCGTTTTTAGCGCCCTCTGTAATCATAATATAAATTCCAAGGTTGACTGCACTGACATACATCAAACACTCAGCGAACAGTTTTTCAAGAACGAAAAACCTAAGCCTCGTCAGGTCGAGAAGAAAAACGCCCAAACCCTGAAGATAAAATAGTAATTCCGATGGCTATCACTAGGTTCCGAGAAAACTACTGAACAATCTTTGGAATTCGGTTGACTTTACAAAGACAGAGAGAGTTTTTATTAGGGTTAACTTTTATCCCTGAATCTGAAAGGAACAACATATATCAATATATATAGATTCGTTGTGATTTTCTCATGAGAATAAAGCAAGTTTTAACAGTTTTTCTTTTATTATTTTATACACAAATAATTATAGTAAGTATAGAATGCTGATAAAAAAAAAATAATAACAATCATAAGATGAATGTACCAATATTTACCAGTAAAAATAATTTTGAGAAATTGTGTTGAAAAGTTTATTGTAAAGAGTAGAAGAACAAGATATGAAACCTATACTCTAACGGTTAAAAATGGCCCGGTATGGCCAGGTGGTTAGGGTGCTCGACTCGCAATCTGAGGGTCGCGGGTTCGAATCCCCATCCCACCAAACATGCTCGCCCTTTCAGCTGTGGGGGCGTTATAACGTGACGGCCAATCCCACTATTCGTTGGTAAAAGAGTAGCCTAAGAGTTGGCGGTGGGGGTGATGACTAGGTGCCTTCCCTCTAGTCTTTCACTGTTAAATTAGGTACGGCTAGTGCAGATAGCCCTCTTGTAGCTTTGCACGAAATTTAAATTCACCCCCCCCCCAAAAAAAATTGATTGATAGGGTGACAACTCACACTCTTAATGATGTAAATTTATAATAAACGAAAGTTCAGATTCCTGCTATGTGTGAAAAACTGTAAACTAATAAACAAATTATAAGTCAAGTAAGCGAAATTTATCAGTAACTCTTCACAAGAATCTGGTATGGTTTATGGTTAGCGTGACAGAACTGTGAATTTGATTATCCGTGTTCGCGTCCGTTAGCCACAAAAACGCGTTCCGCACTTTGGAGCCGTAGTTGCGTTATAAGAGTGTCGGTCGAATTCCTCTATTCGATTGAAGTAGCCAATGGGTTGATGGTAGGTGTTTTTGAGTAACTAACTACCTTTTATCTTGTCTATCATTTCAAAAGTTATAGATGACTGGCGCAGTTCCTGAGTGAATTTCCGAAACAAACGTATACATTTGGAACTTTAAGCTTACAATTGTATAAAATGTGGCTTATTACTATTTAATATTTCATAATTTTATTATGGTTATGAAATCAAATTATCTGACTAATGGTGTGAAATCACAGTTTTTTGGATTTAGCTCCTGTACGATTACTTCACACCCATATAAGTGTGAATTTACACTTTTTGGGGTGTAGGTCCTGTATGATTACTTCACACTTTCTTTTAGAATGTAAGCACTAATTTATTTTACTTGTTCTATGAGCCTTTTTCTTACCAGCCCCCCAGTGGCACAGCGGTATGTCTGCGGACTTACAACGTTAGAATCCGGGTTTCGATACCCGTGGTGGGCAGAGCACAGATAGCCCATTGTGTAGCCTTGTGCTTAACTTCAAACAACCTTTTTCCTACCAATACGCCACCCAGTGGCACAGCGGTATGCCTACGGACTTACAACGCTAGAAACCGGGTTTCGATACTCGTGGTGGGCAGAGCACAGATAGCCCATTTTGTAGCTTTGTGCTTAACTTCAAACAACCTTTTTCCTACCAACACGCCCCCCAGTGGCACAGCGGCATGTCTACGGACTTACAACGTTAGAATGCTAGAACAAACAAACAAAACTCTTACTGTGATCCTTGCGACAAAAGGAACCAGACCAACAATCATGTTTGAAGACTCCTAAAATTAGTTATTTATTAGTGACTTTCAAAGTATTCGGTATAATGTTTGTGTCCATTTCATTTCTCTGCATAAAATCAAATTTCTTACAAAAGAAACACATTTTTTCTGCTTTCTTTCTCTTGCTGTAAATCAGCGATTATTAAAAATTTGGGCATTAACACTATGTTATGTCTATGTTATTCCAGATGTAAAAACTATATTAACAAAGGCCTAGATTTGATACTCCGTGTAAATGCTTGCACTAATTTAGGTTATGGTTGTATGAAGATCAGTTTTATCTCTTTAAAAAAAACAAACAATAACGGATAAAGACGTTATTTGTATTTCGTATTTATGGCAAGGCTTCTAAGGCCATTTGCTCAATTTTTGAACTACTGACCACAGGAAAGGCAGTCTGTCAGCACCATCCGCCATCCACACTAAGGGATTGACTATCATTCTTATAACGCACATACAGCTTAAAGTGCGGAGGAATAGGGTGTAATATCGCACGGATTCGAACGCTGCTCGCCAGCTCCGAAATCCAGAGCTCTATCACTGGGCCAACTGGCACTCAATAGAAATATTATGATACCGGAATCCTGAGCTCTACCACTGGGACAACCGGCACTCAATAGAAATATTATGATACCGGAATCCTGAGCTCTACCACTGGGTCAACCGACCCAGTAGAAATATTATAATACCGGAATCCTGAGCTCTACCACTGGGCCAACCGGCATCTAATAGAAATATTATGATACCGGGATCTTGAGCTATACCACTGGGACAACCGGCACCCAATAGAAATATTGTCATACCGGAATCCTGAGCTCTACCACTGGGCCAACCGGCATCTAATAGAAATATTATGATACCGGAGTCCTGAGCTCTCAGTAGAAATATGAATGGTGCTCGGAAGCAGTTCGATAATGTTTTCGAAAATAATTAGTAAACGTGGCAAATCAAAATTCGACTTGAAGGTGTTTCGTTAACAAAAAGAATATGTGAATGTGGTTTCTTATTTACTTTCGTTACACTGTACGTCTTCATATTTATATATGGATTTACAATACTTTACAGGCCCGGCATGGCCAGAAGGGTCACGGGTTCGAATCCCCGTCACACCAACCATGCCCGCCCTTTCAGTCGTGGGGGCGTTATAATGTGACGGTCAATCCCACTATTCGTTCGTAAAAGAGTAGCCCTAGAGTTGGCGGTGGGTGCTAAATTAGGGATGGCTAGCGCAGATAGCCCTCGTGTAGCTTTGCGCGAAATTCAAAACAAACAAACAAACAATACTTTACTTATCGGAAATCTTTAAGATTCTTCTCCCAGCAGCTGAAGACTTCTTTACAGTCGCGAAATTGGACATCTTGTATCTTCTCCCAGCAACTGAAGACTTCTTTACAGTCGCGAAATTGGACATCTTGTATCTTCTCCCAGCAACTGAAGACTTCTTTACAGTCGCGAAATTGGACATTTTGAATCTTCTCCCAGCAACTGAAGACTTCTTTACAGTCGCGAAATTGGACATTTTGAATCTTCTCCCAGCAACTGAAGACTTCTTTACAGTCGCGAAATTGGACATTTTGAATCTTCTCCCAGCAACTGAAGACTTCTTTACAGTCGCGAAATTGGACATTTTGAATCTTCTCCCAGCAACTGAAGACTTCTTTACAGTCGCGAAATTGGACATTTTGAAGCACTCTAGAGTCGTTTCCAATAGTTTTTTCAGCTTTTCTTATGAACATAATTTTTAAGTCTAATCATTTATGAATGTTTGATGTTTGATACCATAACATTATTCAAGTCAAATATTTACCGTAAAGTTGTTGTGAGCTGATATCAATCATTGTCAAGATTATTTATATGATCATCTGAGTCTAAGTACTAAGCTATTATTCTGGTGACGGCTGAAAGTATTGTGTGTAATGGTCGCTATTTGATCTCTGGTCTTCATTTTTGAAAAGGTGCACCCATCTGCGGACTTACAACTCTAGAAAACGGTCCATCAAATTCCAAACTCTAGTTTAAAACGACCACTACAAGATCAGAATGTTTAACACAGAAAAATATGGTAACCCGCTTCTTATGAAACATCGGAAAAATTTGTCACAAAAACATTCTAACAACTAACAGTACACCACAGCACCAACCCACACATCTATAGTATACCTAAGATTCACCAGCAAGGATAGCCTATCCATCCAGTAGTTAATTTTATAGATTCACATCTTAATTTGATAACTTGTAAATATAAAATTGACCAATAACTAGCAAAACACCTTCACAGGGATTATAAAAACAACCACGATAACCTTAAAGGATTCAAAAACATTGAAACGCTACAGATACACTACCGACAGCTTGACAACGACAATCTCCACGACAGTGAAACTTACAGCTATTTTTATCACAACTTATTTCTAACTCAAAGATAAATACTATCAACAAAAAGAAGGCCTAGCTATGAGTTCACCCTTATCATCATCGCTCAGTAACCTTTACATGGAACGTGTAGATAACGCCTTCAAAACAGCCTTACTAAAACACAGAATTTGACTAAGATGCGTTGACGACACGTTTATAATAGGGTCATTCACTAAAAACAAAATTTAAAAAATTCATAAACCACCCGAACAAACAAAATTCAGCGATATAATTCACAGTGGAAGTGGAAAAAAACTCTCATCATAGATGTGAGCCCCCACCCCCCACAGCGGTACGTCTGCGGATTTACAACGCTAGATACCGGGTTTCGATACCCGTGATGGGCAGAGCACAGATAACCCGTTGTGTACCTTTGTGTTTGACTACAAACACACCTAGCTAGATGTGAAGGTTGCTAACAAACATAACTCATACTCCACGGGGTTTACAGAAAACCCATAGATACTCAATAAAATAAAGTCTGCAGAAATAATAGAATTTACAATACAGATGTCAAAAAGAATGAGAAAATTACATCGACACATCTTGAAAATGGATATCTTGAACACCTGATAAAGACGAAAATTAAGATGGTTGTTAAAAATAACCATGTGGAAAATTACAGACACACAGTTCTCTTTCTGGGTGGTCTTGTTGCCCCAAGTTGATCCATATTCCTTTGTTTTCCAATGCCATTACGTACAAGGAATATCCTCGTCTTGGATATTCTAAATCCCCTATCTGAACACATTTTTTTTTATCTGGGTGTATGAATATTTTTGTCGGAAAGGGCTGTTACATACCCTTCCCATAAACGATCAATTTTCAGTGGAATCACACTACTTACGTAACGCCAAACAATGTCAAAATGTAGTTCCGATAGATTCCGTTCCACTGCGTCTGCAGTTGTCAAGTTACTTATTGATCATTCAAAATTGTTTTTATATAACTTATTCAACCCTGTGGAATCTTTTTCGGGACTTTCCTGAAGATGGAAGCAGATTAGTGTTAGAAAAGTAGGATTTAAGTTCAATAGTATTTAGTACAAAAAAGGGGAATTTAATTAGTAATTAGATTTAGGTGTTTGTATAAACTTTTAATCATGAAAATAATAATAATAACTGATGTTATTCTGTTCATCCTTTTTTTATATATAAATTGGTATACGTGCACAATGTCTATTATTTAATTCTATACAATTTATCATACAATACTTTATTCTCATGCTTGGAGTTCAAGATGCCAAAGGTTTCCTTACAGATGTGTTAACGATTTCGTGAAATGTACAGCTTAAAAAGATCTAGGCAGTATGAGTAAAATAAAAGCCCATTGTGTAACTTTGTGCTTAACAATAACCAAGCCCGGCATGACCAGGTGGTTAGGGCGCTCGACTCGCAGTCTGAGGGTCGAGGGTTCGAATCCCCGTCACATCAAACGTGCTCGCCCTTTCAGCCGTGGGGGCGTTATAATGTGACGATCAATCCCTCTATTCGTTGGTAAAAGAGTAGTCCAAGAGTTGGCGATGGGTGGTGATGACTAGCTGCCTTCCCTGCTAAATTAGGAACGGCTAGCGCAGATAGCCCTCGTGTAGCGTTGCGCGAAATTCAAAACAAACAAACAATAACCAAACCTCCAAACCTAGAAGTAGGATTTTACCGGTGATGTCCCATAGTGGCTCAGCGGTAAACATGAGTGCTTATACTACTAAAGCTTGAGGTTCGATCCTATACCGTGTTTCCGCACAGACCGACTAGGCCTATGGCGGCAAATTTTACTTGGCGGCAAAATTCAAAATGGCATCGTTTAAAAAATAATAATAATAACGTTGAAGTGAATACAAATATGTAGTGAACACACCCCTAAAGAACAGTCTCAGCACTGTGTTAACCTTTGTGTCTTCATTAAAATATATCGTGGAGTTGAATTCAAGAGACTACGTCCGGTCCACGGACACTTCCGAGTGGACCTACTAAGGATGACAAAAAATTTTAATGCGTCACTGGTTCGATTCCTACGTTGGCAACAGGACATATAGCAACAAACATTGACACCTGTGAGAGCGAGGGAAGTAGTAATAATTTACTGTGATATGTAGTTTAGAGTGAAATTCTCTGAGCATTCAATAAAATTTGGCTCAGCGGTGAGTATGAAGGGTTATAACGCTAAACATCGGGTTTTGACACTCGCGATGGGCACAATACAGATAGCCCATCGTGTAGCATTGTGGTTGATAACAAACAAATAAAAAAAATCGATAACATTTACGAATTAGTTTCGATGTTGAAGTAAAACGAACCAACCACCTTCAGGGTTAACTAACGGAACTTATCTTGAATCCAGTGACATTTGGCCCAAAAACACTCATGGTAATTTCCTTTTATATCAGTGGTAATAAAGAACTACCAGCGCTTTGCTTACGAAAATGATAAACAAAAATACCTCTTGATACGTTATCTACTGCTGGTTTCAAATTTTCAAGTTCATATTTTTTAATCAAAGCACTGACAGTTACTTTTATATCCAATTCCATCCACAATCATCCACGTTTGTTGTTCTCACCCCTTATAGAAAGATGTCGATTCAAATACAATAGTTGAACACAAATATTTTATCTTCGGAAAATATGCTTACAGTGCTTCATAAGTCCATGTAAACCTATGGGTAAAAATAGTAATATTAAACCTGTTTGTAAAAATAATAATAATAATTAAATACTACGGAAGTTTTTTTTTCTTATTGATGATTTTTTTCAATGGGGGCGCCAAAGAGCTTCCGCCAAACCTTATTGTTAACATATAAATCATAAAGGAGCAGTTCTCCGAGGGTATCAAACACGAAAGATATGTGCATTGTATGAAGTATGGTTCAGAGCGTATGGCGTTATGTGTGAAAATCCCACAAAGTAAAGCATTCTTAGAAGAGTATTTCTCTAGATGTACATTGTATGAAGTATGGTTCAGAGCATATGGCGTTATGTGTGAAAATCCCACAAAGTAAAGCATTCTTAGAAGAGTATTTTTCTAGATGTACATTGTATGAAGTATGGTTCAGAGCGTATGGCGTTATGTGTGAAAATCCCACAAAGTAAAGCATTCTTGGAAGAGTATTTCTCTAGATGAACATTGTATGAAGTATGGTTCAGAGCATATGGCGTTATGTGTGAAAATCCCACAAAGTAAAGCATTCTTAGAAGAGTATTTCTCTAGATGTACATTGTATGAAGTTTGATTGAGAGCGTATGGCATTATGTGTGAAAATCCCACAAAGTAAAGCATTCTTAGAAGAGTATTTCTCTAGATGTACATTGTATGAAGTTTATTTGAGAGTATATGTTGTTATGTGTGAAAATCCCACAAAGTAAAGCATTCTTAGAAGAGTATTTCTCTAGATGTACATTGTATGAAGTTTATTTGAGAGTATATGTTGTGATGTGTGAACATCCCACTACGTAAAACACTCTTAGGATATGAGATTAACACGAATAGTCATATAACTAATGATGCCAATAGTGCTTAGATCAGTGGGCGTGAAGATCCCTGGTATTTGACGAAAAGCCTCGTCGGCACTGGATATGTCAGATGTACTGTGGTTGATATTTTATAACATATTCTTCTTTGCTGTCACTAATAAGTTCTTAGAATATAACAGTAGACAATAACCATTAGAAGGATGAAACAATGACGATGCCTTGAATGATGTATGAACGTACGGTCCTCTATGGCTACCCAGCAAACTCGTGCAAATCGTTTTAAAATTATCACTTTAAAATATTCATTTTTCTTAGATTTAGCTTTCATAACCTGTCACATACATAATTGGGGGCCCGGCATGGCCAGGTGGTTAGGGCGCTCGACTTGCAATCTTAGGGTCACGGGTTCGAATCCCGTCTCACCAAACATGCTCGCCCTTTCAGCCGTGGGGGCGTTATAATGTGACGGTCAAGCCCACTATTCTTTGGTAAAAGAGTAGGCCAAGAGTTGGCGGTGGGTGGTGATGACTAGCTGCCTTCCCTCTAGTCTTACACTGCTAAATTAGGGACGGCTAGCGCAGATAGCCCTCGTGTAGCTTTGCGCGAAATTCAAAACAAACAAACATAAACCTGATTTCGATACCCGTGGTGGGCATAGCACAGATAGCCCTTTGTGTAGCTTTGTGCTTAACCACAAACAGACAAACCCTCACTCCTTAAATTGAGCACGGAATACTAAAAAGTTGAGCAAACGGTAGCTGTATAGGGCCAGCGCCATCTGGCGTAATCTATAATATATATATATATATTATTTTTCTAAAGTGTCTTAGTACAATGGTGTATGACCTCATTTATTACTTCGCTAAACAGGTATATTTGTTGACCCCTTTCGGCAAGGTCAAGTATGGTATGAGCCAGACGGCATGGCGACTGTCTTGGCGTAATGATAACAGTAAGAAAAGAATGCAATGTGGGAATTAAACAGATCAACTTCCTGGTGTTAATACCTATCTAAGTGTACACCATCTTTTTCATGTTTGCTGTGCATTCTCACAAACATACGTCACGTCAGAGCGTTCACATACCGGCGGGTCCAACCTAGTTGGGGCAGTGAATGACGACTTTTGTGGTTATTTAGTTGCCTACTTCTTTATCAGCTCCCAGGGCATTCAGAACTGAATGCCCTGGGAGCTGATGCTGACTTCAAAGACGCAGCCGCCGCATGTAAACAGTCCACGGGTAATACATACTGGTCGTACGTTACCTCGGCTTCTTGCTAAGGCCAGGTTATGAAGGTTCACATTCCATACGTGCTTGGCGATTAAAACTTCAGGTCATGTTGAATAGCTCCGGGCATACATTCATGCCGAAATAAACGTAGGGGTAAATAAAACCTCTCTTCGAGTTATTATCAACTTAGGTTAGTTATCTTTATTACATAAAGGTGCTCCCTCACCCTTGATAGGTGAAAATAAATGGGCAATTGGTTACAAAAAACAAAACACTTAACCCCAGAAGAAGTGACACAGTAATATATTGAGTTAGCGTGTAATTCAAACAATTTACTCGTGCTATAGATAGATGAACGAACTCTAAACAGAATTCCATACGAAGACAAATCAAGTTATGTTTGTTTGTTATGAATTTTGCGCAAAGCTACATGAGGGCTATCTGCTCTAACCGTCCTTAATTTAGTAGTGTAAGACTAGAGGGAAGGCAGCTAGTCATCACCACCCACCGCCAACTCTAGGGCTACTCTTTTACCAAAGAATAGTGGGATTGACCGTAATTTTATAACGCCCCCACGGCTGAAAGGGCGAGCATGTTTGGTGGGACGGGGATATCAAGTTATGCTCTTAATCATGAAAGATGATGCAGCCCCTGGTAGGACTAATGATACAAGCTTTAAGTAACCACAGTTAAAAATCTGTCTTCTGATTATACGTGTTTACCATCGATAGAGGATCCCATAAATTACGGTTCTTCGTTTCCTAAAGTTAGTCAAAAATGCCAGATAAGTGAGCAATTGATAACACAAAGTAAACGTTATTAAGTCATTAAGGAATACACTGCCCATCCTATTTATTAACAAAATTAATTGTGACTTAGCCTTTAATACTATATTGGTCACATTAGAATAGTAAAACATGAATATGTCATTTTATGTGTCATGCATTAGTTTGAAAAATTTATTTGTTTGTTGCTGTTAAGCGCAAAGCCACACAATGGGCTGTCTGTTTTCGGCTCTCCGTTTATACTGAAACCCCGATTTTTAGAGTTATCAGACTTACCGGTGCGCCACCAGGGGATGTTTAAAAACTCTTTGCCAATCAACACAATATCAGTTCATGTAAGACTGCAATTCTTGAATTGACCTAGGTATGTGGACTTAAATTACTAAAATTCAGGTTTCGATACTAGCGGTGGGCACAGCAGAGCCATCGTGTAGCTTTGTACTTATAACAACCAAACTTCCTGAATTTTACGACTTGTGCTGCCATCTGTTATTTTATCAGCTCAGTATAACCAATTATTTGCAACATAATTTTACTTTCAAATCACAATATTAAGCCCCTCCCCCTCCCAGTGGCATAGCAGTATGTCTGAGTATTTACAACGCTAAAAACCGGGTTTCGATACCCGTGGTGGGGAGAGCACAGATAGCCCTTTGTGTAGATTTGTGCTTAACTACAAACACACACAAACATAAAAAAAAAACATCTGGCTTCGCGAATACTCCAAGATTGAACGTGAATCCAGGTTTAAAGCGACATATAATTAATATAAGCCTTTAGTTCAGAAAGTTAAGACTTTCAGTATGATTTTGCGTAATGTTGTCAGAAAAGTGGGAATTAATTAAATCCGGTAAACTAATTTACATTCAATTTTTATTCTTGGATAATTAAAATTTTTCTTCGTTATTAATACTTCCTTCTTATAAACGAATTATTTTTCTGAAACTATCACTACATGTATTAACGACCACTAAAAGTTCAAAGAATATTGAGGCTCCATAAAATAATGATGTTGACCTATAATGGCCAAAGAAAGTTCGTGTTTATACATAGCACACACACTAGTAATCAGGCGAGTAACAACTGGTCACGTACTGCGTCGGAATGGTGAGTTTGTGTTACAATGAACTATACAATGAACGAAGGATTCCCACATGGAGATATGTGTGAGATAAAACATTGAAAAACTGAAGCACACGCTGTAACAACTTCTTGTACAATGACTCACTGGCAATAAGAAGTACAGTGTGAACAATCTTACTTAAAGGTTTGTGTTTCACTCAAAGATACACGTCTTTGTTATGGATGGTAGTCACGTGGTTTATTTAGCGCCAATCAGTGAAAGCTGATATTTACTGCACAGGACAGGTATTAGATAATGGTTAACGTGTCGAGATGCAAAGCGTAGGGTCCAGGGTTCGATACGTGATACCGCTGAATATGCTCCGCACTCTCAGCGTTATAAGAGTGAAGGTCAATCGCATAATTCGGTTCGAAGAACCATGCAAGGCCGATAGCTAGCTGGATGCCTTCCATCCTGTCAACAGTTCATGATTAAAGACCGATATACGTGAGCATCAGGGTTTTCTGGCCTTACAGCTTAGCTTACGAGTACAAATCAAACCCTGGATTCTAGCGTTATAAGTCCGCAAACAGTTCGTCTTATTCATTTATTATATTGCAGATATATTAATATGTTAAAGATTAAACATTATTGGTCAAAACTCTATGTTAATATCTTAAAGATAATGTTATTGGTTAAAACTCTATGTTAATATCTTAAACATAATGTTATTGGTTAAAACTCTATGTTAATATCTTAAAGATAATGTTATTGGTTAAAACTCTATCTTAAATATAATGTTATTGGTTAAAACTTTATGTTAATATGTTAAAGATAACATTATTGGTTAAAAGTCTTAAAATAAATAATCAATATATATATACCAGATTAAGATGTTATTATTCGTAAAAAACTTATTTGTTTGTTTATTTCCAAAAACTCAAAAATCAAACTCAGATTATGTGTGGAATAATTCAATTGAATATCTTCTCAAACGTATCATTCAAAACTTTATTGCAATCAGCTTCGATTAGTCTAACAATAAACTAAAAATTTTTATAATCTATAGCATGTTGTCGTTTTCAACGGCGGGAATAATTTAAAGGAAATAGCTTAATATCAAACTACAATAATAAAAATAGCCTCCTCTATGATATACTTTTTAAGCCGTCCTGCCATCTAGTGAAACAATTAAGTACTATATCAAATGTTTTCTCAAAACGTCATCCCCGCATTTCGCGCGCCTATTATCTTACATTCAGGAGATCTAATGTCTTCACTTTAACATGACTAATTAGATCTGGGCTTATTTTTACCTTCCTTATATCCAGGTATTTTTTCAGACGGAAAATATTCCCAACTCTCCAGATGGGAGGAATATTTCTTATGTTACTCTTCCCACACGTTTCTTCGTTTGCTGCTTCCTCCACTGTAAAGACAGAGGAAGGGCAACATCCACATATATGTCATTGTACACCCTTAGTCCTTGACTTCTGTACATTAGCAGTTTTATGTTCTCACTATTTAACTTTTAACACATTGACGCTTTCATATAAATCTAAATTATTAGTATTCGTATTTAAAAAAAAAAATAAATAAACAGAGGTGCCACTAGGCGTTTAGAAGGTTCTGGGCTCGGGCTTATAGGCGCGGGAATTATCGGCGTCTCATTATGATATCGATAAGGGTTTTCTACTATGATTTTTTAAGACACCAATTGGGAATTCGTGGCACTGTCAAATAGAATCAGGGCACGAGCCTCGTGTGCCAGCGCCTAACGACGCCTCTGACAACAACAACAAATTTAATTCATGTATCTTTCTGATGTTCGCGCAAAGCTACAAGGGCTATCTACGCTACATAGATTGATAGACCAGACGTAAGGCAGCTGGTCATCAGCACTCACCATAAACTCTTTGACCACTTTAATCGGATATTGGGATTTGACTGTCACTTTTATAGTACTTCCACAAGCCCAAGGTCCGTAAACTTACCGCTTCTCCACACTACTCCAGTTCCTTGAGCTTGCTGCTCCACTAGGGGACTCTAGTTCCTTGAGCTCGCAGTTAAAATGTTCCTTATTAACCTTTGAAAACTCTGTTTCTAAGTTCGATTATCTTTATTTAAAACCTCTGACCGGGAAAAATAATATAATATGTGTTATCACATTGCACAATTAATCAATTTTTAAAATAAGCCGTCTTCGTTCTAAACAGTACTGCAGCTCTTTTATAAACAAATCTGATGACGTTATTTATATATTTTCTTCTTGTTATAAACCTAATGATTTGAGGGAAAACGAGGGCTTTGGCACATGTATTATATTTGGACATCTTCCCAAAATGCTATACGTTTTGATGCTTATTTGCCCCCTCCCTTATTACATTGAAAAAATTGCTCTGTTTCTTCTTATACTGGTGAGAATGTTGATAAAATATAAACCCATATTAGTATTTCACACTGTGTTGTTTATAACTGTAATTCAAATAAGAAATCTTATGTCACAAGAAGAATACAAAGCCCTCACTTGAGAAAAATGTACTAATTCGTTTATAAAAAACACAAGAAATAAAACAGTATTAGATGTGTTTGCGCAGGGTTCCCGAAAGTGTTCTGTTTCAAGAGTAAATAAAACCAAAATTAAGAGTAACAAATATCTTTGTTTCTTGCTTTTGAAGTTCGTATGTCATCTTGTGTTATAGCCTACAAAGTGCATAATTATTCTCACGATTCATGGCATGCACACGTTTTACTGACGTCACGACAGTACAAATTGCAACGTTAAGCGTACCTTATGTGACGTCATTGTTGTGTCTACTGACTGACTGATAGACAACCCTCTTCTGTATAGAGGTGCCAGTGATTAAAATAGGTGACCCCTTCAGGCGGCCTTTTGCCCCTTTCGGGGAAATAAAGAAAAATGCTTTAATCAGTTCAACCGTATATTAAATAACGGCAAAAAGTCCATGTGAACCTAAATAATTTACGAACACTTACAAGAGAAACAAAATTGAAAACAAATATTTTACGCGCTCGAAAAAAAAAAAGATCAAGATATAAACTGGAATCGTGTACAAAGAAATCAGATCAGTTCCGACAATGAATTATCGAGTTCTTAATAAATTATCTTCGGAAGTGTGGAAGTTGGTGTTTTGTTTTTTAGTCCAAAGCTACATATTGGACTGGACTATCTAAGCTCTGTTCACTGCAGGGAATCAGACCCTGGATTCTAGTATCGTAATTCCGGGAACAACCGCCGGAAACTTACAGGCAGATACTGTATTGTTAAAGATTGCTTTGATTTTTTTTTTAAATTATGTGCAGAAATTGAAGTTTAATAAAAATATATTATAGGCCAGTTTTGTTACTCCAGGCCTATTTTTAATAATAAGGAATAATTATTCTTTAGATTATATTTTGAATGACAAAAAATGATTCTTTAACTTTTATTTTCCATGAGAAGAAACGATTATTTAGTATATATTTTAAATGAGAAGAAATGTTTGTTTGTTTGTTATGAATTTCGCGCAAAGCTACCAGAGGGCTATCTGCGCTAGCCGTCCCTAATTTAGCAGTGTAAGACTAGAGGGAATGCAGCTAGTCATCACCACCCATCGCCAACTCTTGGGCTACTCTTTTACCAACGAACAGTGGGATTGACCGTCACGTTATAACGCTCCCACGGCTGAAAGGACGAGCATGTTTGGTGTGACGGGGATTCGAACCCGCGAGTCGAGCGCCCTAACTACCTGGCCATGCCGGGCCGACAAGAAATGATCCTTTAAATTATATTTTCCATGACGAGGAACGATTATTTAGATTATATTGTCAATGACAAAAAAAATGATCTTGTAGGTTCTATATTCCGTGATAAGTTTTGTTTGTTTTGTTTTGGAATTTCGCGCAAAGCTACACGAGGGCTATCTGCGCTAGCCGTCCCTAATTTAGCAGTGTAAGACTAGAGGGAAGGCAGCTAGTCATTACCACCCATCGCCAACTCTTGGGCTACTCTTTTATCAACGAATAGTGGGATTGACCGTCACATTATAACGCCCCCACGCCGGGTCTCCGTGATAAGAAATAAATATTTAGATAGCTTTGCCATAAACACAAAATACAAATGTTTCAATATCGATATTTAAGCTACTAAATATTTCCTCTAAACCATATATTTCAAAATTTCAGTTACTTTTTTCACGATTTGTTGTTGTTTTTTTTCTCTACATGATCCTACATATTGGACTACGTATATACGCTCAGTCCATCAACAGAAACCGAATGCGGAATTTTTAGTGTAGTACGCCTGTAAACTAACCGCTAACCCGCAGGGGGACAACTTAATTCGTAAACACTATAATTTAAACTAATCGTGTATCAGAGGACTATATTTTTTTCCCCCATTTTCACCTTCACTACAACCTGGAGAAATAGTGGCTATGAACGTTTGAGTAACCTTAAGTTTACATTTCCTACTCATAGGTGGCGCTAAAATTGTAAACAATAAACACAGGGGGAAATTTGGGAGTCAAGGGGCAAGGCCCCCGCAAGTTCCTGGGTTTTATGCCTTTATGTAGTTGTTGTTTTGAACTCCGATGGATAAGTGGCAAGAACATATAATGCGAAATTTCCAGCATCGTCACAGAGAAACTTCATTCCACAAGTATTATCAAAAAAACATATTTGGTTTGTTTGGAATTTCGCGCAAAGCTACACGAGGGCTATCTGTACTAGCCGTCCCTAATTTAGCTAGAGGGAAGGCAGCTAGTCATCACCACCCATCGCCAATTCTTAGGCTACTCTTTTATTAACGAATAGTGGGACTGACCGTCACGTTATAACGCCCCCACGGCTGAAAGAGCGAGCATGTTTGGTGAGATTGCGAGTCGAGCGCCCTAACCACCTGGCTATGCCGGGCCAATATGAAGGGAGGGGCACAACAGAAACTTTGCTAAGTAAGAGGGGCGCCGCTATTTGAAGTTTGAAAAACACTGGATGACATAATAATGCTAGATTTCATTTTATGTAGACATTTGTTTAAAATTGTTTCGTTATGTCAGAGTATGCAAACAATTATATCAAAAACAAAATTATTTTGATTTTCTCATTAAAAGGCATAGAACTTACCATATGGTGGAAGATCAGTTTTCGTTTTTAATTTATTGACAAAAGATGGCGCGGCAGGTTAGAGCGTGAAACATTTCTCAGAGCAGCTTCCAGATAGCTTTGTGTAATATATAAATAATAACCGTGTAATTAAGGTATGCATGCTGTGGTATGATGTACCGTGATATCACGAGATTCTCCTAGCTAATTTGGTTTAATACCTAAATATATAGGTCACGAAGGCAAAACAAGACAGTTTTGAAGCTAGCAGATAAAAGAGTAATTTTACAAGCTTAAAAAAAACACGCAAGTAAGATACATTTTCCATAAAGTTAACCTATCGCGCTAGTCTTGATATTTTGCGATTATTTATTTTCCTTTGTTTGTTGTAAAGCGAAAAGCTGCACTATGGGCTACCTGTGATGTGCCCAGAGAACGGGTCGAATTATGAATTTTTATGTTATAAGCCCTCAGGGTTACCACTAAGCCACGGGAACGTTACACTAATAATCGAAAAACTTCGATTTTATTCTCGAACAGAAATATTTTTAAAGATTGTTTATTGTTAAACATGATATCATTGATTTTTAATATTTCGTGAAGTTAAGATATTATTGATATCCAAACAAAGTAATGTAAACCAATTTTTCTTATCAAGATCCCTAATCCGGATATCAAATTTTCAAACGCATTCACACCAGTTCATCATTTGACATCCAACGAGATCTTATAGTTTTATACTGTGCGGAATAAGTAGATTTATTAATAAAACTCAGCAATTAATTTGTGTCATGTACTGTAATCGTAAAACAACTTAAATGAAACAGTATATAATAATCTAATCACTCAGCCTGTATTTTATATAAAAAATGACTGATTATGATCACTCGGCCTGTATTTTATATAAAAAATGACTGATTATGATCCCTCGGCCTGTATTTTATATAAAAAATGACTGATTATGATCACTCGGCCTGTATTTTATATAAAAATGACTGATTTTGATCACTCGGCTTGTATTGATGTAGCAAATACTGACTATGGTCAATTGGCTCGTATGTTAAGTAGCAACCGCTGACTAGGATCATTTGACTTCATTTCTGTAACAGGGATTGAATGTGATCATTTGGTCTGTATTTTATGTAGCAGCTACTGACTACAGATCACTCGGCCTGTATTTTATATAAAAATGACTGATTATGATCCCTCGGCCTGTATTGATGTAGCAAATACTGACTATAGATCACTCGGCCTGTATTGATGTAGCAAATACTGACTACAGGTCACTCGGCCTGTATTTTATATAAAAAATGTCTGATTATGATCACTCGGCCTGTATTGATGTAGCAAATACTGACTACAGATCACTCGGCCTGTATTTTATATAAAAATGACTGATTATGATCACTCGGCCTGTATTTTATATAAAAATGACTGATTATGATCACTTGGCCTATATTGATGTAGCAAATACTGACTACAGATCACTCGGCCTGTATTTTATATAAAAATGACTGATTTTGATCACTCGGCTTGTATTGATGTAGCAAATACTGACTGCAGATCACTCGGCCTGTATTTTATATAAAGACGACTGATTATGATCACTCAGCCTGTATTGATGTAGCAAATACTGACTATGGTCAATTGGCTCGTATGTTAAGTAGCAACCGCTAACTAGGATCATTTGACTTCATTTCTGTAACAGGGATTGAATGTGATCATTTGGCCTGTATTTTATGTAACAAGTACTGACTACAGATCACTCAGCCTGTATTTTATGTAGCAACTACTGACTACAGATCACTCAGCCTGTATTTTATGTAGCAACTACTGACTATAGATCACTCGGCCTGTATTTTATGTAGCAATTAATCACTACAGACCACTCGGCCTGTATTTTATGTAGCAACTACTGACTACAGATCACTCAGCCCGTATTTTATGTAGCAACTACTGACTACAGATCACTCAGCCTGTATTTTATGTAGCAACTACTGACTACAGATCACTCAGTCTGTATTTTATGTAGCAACTACTGACTACAGATCACTCGGCCTGTATTTTATGTAGCAATTAAACACTATAGACCACTCGGCCTGTATTTTATGTAGCAAGTACTGACTATAGATCACTCGGCCTGTATTTTATGTAGCAACTACTGACTATAGATCACTCGGCCTGTATTTTATGTAGCAATTAATCACTACAGACCACTCGGCCTGTATTTTATGTAGCAAGTACTGACTATAGATCACTCGGCCTGTATTTTATGTAGAAAAGTATTGACTACAGATCACTCGGCCTGTATTTTGTGCAGCATGAGCAACCATTGTCATGCACATACCGTTTCGAATATGAAGACATACCAACATCAGAAGTGGTGTGGAAACTATTTGAAAAAGTACAGTTTTTCTGTGAAAAGCAGTTCTCGGCGTTAACCTTATGAATTAGTTAAGTTAAACGCTGCATATTTTTATATTAAAATAATTCATAAAATATCCAATTATAAAAGTAACTCCTCTGAATTCGAGCCCGCACATTTAGTGTTAATGTAGCTTTGCATGAACTTTCGAAACAAACAAAGCAATAACGTCTCTACGGTCACTTAAGTCATCGACTTGTTTCTGAAATTGTTTGCTAACGTTTACTAGATCTATTAGTATTAGGCTTAGTTTGTTTGTTTGTAAATAAGCACAAAGCTACAAATTGGGCTATCTGTGCTCTGCCAACCACGGGTATCGAAACCCAGATTATAGCGTTATAAGTCCGTAGACATACCGCTGTGCCACTGGGGGGGGGGGCATTAGGCTTAGAATCTAGATTTAATTGTTTAACGACATAACACGTGGATTCTAACGTCACGTTACATCTATATTTGTATTTTATAGGCCCTATACAAGTACAACTTTTAATGCATGATTCTATCCAAATATTCACATTTTTCATGAAAGAAGCACTGGAAACATCAGCCCCAAACTGCTAAATATACTTATGGTTTCTGAGATAATATAATTTGTCAATGTGTACATGGGTAAATGTGTAATTAATGGCGGGTTAATGTGTTAAAATGACTCAACAGTGACATTTTACAGCAAAAATTATATTTTCATATTGGTGAAATACTGATTCTGTTTGACAATAAAAACATGAGGACTAATAAGGTTGTTAAATTATCAGTAGGTCACACATTAAGAAATAGCCCATGTGTCGCATAAGATACCATTCAGTTTGAGCATACCATACCACTAAGTATTAAGGAAGATTTATTGACTAAAGTAATGAAGTCAAAACTTTGTTAGAATATTTTACGTACTCTTAAATAAAAGTCCAGTGCTCAAATATAAAACTATCTAGGGAACTTATGCAAATTTTCTATACTCCCTCGCGTCTAATTATATGCCTGAATTACATGCGAGAAGAGAAGCTTCCACATGCTCATTTTGTAATTGTGGATTAACTTTTTTTAATGTTCTGTTGAAAAGTATCATACAGGAGGATGAAATGAACGCCAGGGATAAAAATCATTTCTTAAAAGCTCTGAAACGCGGATACGGTGATGAATCGGCGATTCTCTCAAAGGAAGCACGGATTCGTCCAGAAATATGATAATTTTAACTCGGGTTACATAGAATACATATAAGATTTCGTCAATGTAGATTTGGCTGTTTTGAGGTGTTAATCGATAAATGTGGCCTGAAATTAGCTGTTTGGAGGTGCTAATCCATAAATGCAGCCTGAAATTAGCTGTTTGGAGCTACTAATCCATAAAAGTGGCCTAAAAATTAGCTGTTTGGAAGTGTTAATCCATAAATGTGGCCTGAAAAAAATTAGCTGTTTGGAAGTGCTAATCCATAAATGTGACCTGAAAAATTAGCTGTTTGGAGGTGCTAATCCATAAAACTGGCCTCAAAAATTAGCTGTTTGGAGGTGCTAATCCATAATTGTGGTCTGAAATTAGCTGTTTGGAGATGATAATACATAAAAAGTGGCCTGAAATTAGTTGTTTGGAGGTGCTAATCCATAAATATAGTCTGAAATTAGACACCTCATCGCTCCTCGTGCTTCTGGATAAACGCGGTTCTTAATAATCTAGATTAATCTTGATACAAAAACAGATGGTGATTTGTGATGATCGTAATATCCTTGTAGTGTCGCATTAATGAAGATTATCGAATTAATTATGTAATTAAATGAAAGCTTTGCATAACAGATGAAGCAATATTAGTATTAAAGAAACCTCCACAGAACGTTGTGCGTTGATTTATTTACGTGATTTTTATATATACTATATGTTAAAAAAACCTCCACAGAACGATGTGAGTTGATTTATCTACATGATTCTGTATATATATACTATATGTTAAATAAACCTCCACAGAATGATGTGCGTTGATTTATTTACGTGATTTTTTATATATACTATATGTTAAAGAAACCTCCACAGAACGATGTGAGTTGATTTATCTACGTGATTTTTATATATACTATATGTTAAAAAACCTCCACAGAACGATGTGAGTTGATTTATCTACATGATTCTGTATATATATATACTATATGTTAAATAAACCTCCACAGAATGATGTGCATTGATTTATTTTTATATGATTCTTTATATATAATATTGTGACGGATTTATTATTATATATTTATTTTACTATTGACGTTTGTTTAGATTAAGTTTATATTTAGAAACATACATAGGTTATAGTGTTAAATATGTATTGCGAAACTCCCGCCCAATCTCCAATATTGTAGAACATTCTTGAGAGTAAGAATCAGCAATACATGTATGTATGTAAACGCTTAAATGTAGCTCAGTATTGTTACGTAAATCTGAATTTTCTAGAAAGCCTCCACAAGTCTATAAATATAACCAACGCGGCGCGCCAAAAAGAGTATATATTATTAGTTTGCTATAATA
>NW_013671677.1:43276-49389 GCF_000517525.1 Limulus polyphemus
AAATACTAAATTCAAAGTACAATTTAACTGCTAAATTTAAATTTATCAGTTAACTCAATTTCAGGCTATTTGAAATTCTAATACGTAACAACTATATGTTAAATAAACCTCCATAGAACGATGTACATTGATATATTTACATGATTCGTTATACACTGTTTAAGGCGTTCGACTCACAACCTGAGGGTCGCGGATTCGAATCCCCGTCACCTAACATGCTCATCCTTTCAGCTGTGGGGGCATTATAATGTTACGGTTATTCCCACTATTATTTGGTATAAAAGAGTAGCCAAAGAGTTGGCGGTAGTTAGCGATGACTAGCTGCCTTCGTTCTAGGGACGGCTAGCGCAGATAGCCCTTGTGTAGCTTTGTCGGAAATTCAAAACAAAACAAACCAATCTTTATATGTACTACATGTTAAAGGAACCTCCAACATTATTTATGGTAACATATTTTAACACGATTCGTTATATTCTATATGTTAAATCGTTTCTTGAACACTAACCTACTTGTGTATAGATCCGTCTCTGAAAGTAGATCCGCTCTGAAGAACCGGTGTAAATGCGCTATTCTTTGATTTTTCAAACAGTTACATTTTCACGGGAAAGATGATAACGAACAGACGGCAGCTGAACCACAAGCGTTCGTTTTCTATTGTAAAAATGTGTTTCAGTAAATGTTTGTTTGTTTTTGTTCTTGCAGTAATGATAACAGAAAAAATTATTTCTTTCTGAAGTTATGGTTTAACTGTTATGTTCCTTTTGATAAACGAGTACATTAGTATTTACTTTTTTATCTAAGTTATGAAGTTATACAATGTTTTTTAGAACTTGTTTTGAATCTGGACTTTCTAAAGCTTAAAACCCTCTTTACCTATTCATATATAAGGATATTTCTCTGTTATACAATGTTTTTTAGAACTTGTTTTTGATCTGGACTTTCTAAAGCTTAAAACCCTCTTTACCTATACATATATAAGGATATTTCTCTGTTATACAATGTTTTTTAGAATTAATTTTGGATCTGGACTTTCTAAAGCTTAAAACCCTATTTACCTATACATATATAAGGATATTTCTCTGTTATACAATGTTTTTTAGAACTTGTTTTGGATCTGGACTTTCTAAAGCTTAAAACCCTCTTTACCTATACATATATAAGGCAATGTTCCAAACCTATATCCACGACAAACCTTACGAACTCATGAAGTCAAATATTTCATATGAAATCTTAATGGATAGGTACTACTCCAAAACGAGCCAAGTTATACTCAAATTATACTTTGTAGTTCCCAATTTTGTATCTCAAGTTATACTTTGCATTTCTCAGTTTTGTAACTCAAATTATACTTTGCATTTCTCAGTTTTGTAACTCAAATTATACTTTACATTTCTCAGTTTTGTAACTAAAATAATACTTTGCATTTCTCAGTTTTGTAACTCAAATTATACTTTGCATTTCTCAGTTTTGTAACTCAAATTATACTTTGCATTTCTCAATTTTATAACTCAGATTATACACTCTTTTCTCTGATTGCAGATATTAGAAACAGTAGACAAAGCTAGAAGCTCCTCACGTGTAATTGCGAGATTACCTCACTCATGCATGAGCGACATTAAATCGCTAGATCAGTAATTAACACCAGATCCATAGCAAAGACATTTCTCAGCTCCTGCGAACAATAATCTAAAACACAGTATATTACGATGTAATAACAAGTTTCCGTTAATTTCACGCAATGCCTGCTGTTAGCGTTGATAAAGTAATTAATGTTAGTTTCACAAGCACTTCTAGAAAGGTCATGTCTGGTTCTCGCCATTATACGTTGTCGTTCAATGTGTTTTAATAAGTTGTCCATAATTAACACCTCTTCCATGATAATTACGAGAGAGTGGAAAGTCAGGCTTACTAAAATAAACAAATGAGCTATTCAATTGTCTCGCAGTAGTCGTTAAGAGCAGCAGATCGTGGAATACATTGTTCCTACATTTATTTCAAACCTTTTTCTAACATGATACATGTATCACGAGTATGGGCATGTGGTTAGGAAGCTCGACTCGCAATCTGCGGGTCGCAGGTTCGAATCCCCGTCCCACCAAACATGCTCGCTCTTTCAGCCGTGGGGGCGTTATAATGTCACGGTCAATCCCACTATCCGTTGGTAAAAGAGTAGCCCAAGAGTTGGCGGTGGGTGGTGATGACTAGCTGCCTTCCCTCTAGTCTTACACTGCTAAATTAGGGACGGCTAGCGCAGATAGCCCTAGTGTAGCTTTGCGTGAAATTCAAAACAAACATATATCACGAGTCTTCCTTAGCAATAAAATAATGACAGTCGTGATCTAGTGGTTTGTGTATACAGCGAAGAGGCTTGATATAGCCAAGGTTCGAGACGTGATGGATCTGAACATGCTGTGCACTGTCGCATGTGAGCGCGCTACAAAAGTGATAGTCATTTTCGTTATTAAATTCAAAGAGCCAGACAAAATGGTGGCGTGGCTATGCCTGAACCCTAGAGGTCTTTGACTTGGCTGTTTAACCGACGTGCGTGTAAGGTTCTGTTTGGAATGAAAAATCCATTCAGGTGATTAATCCAATCATTTAGCTCTAGACACTCACTCATTTTCAAGTTAGTCAACAGATCTGTTTCGTTTTTGTTGTGAATTAACCGTTCGAAATAAAAATGTAAGTAATATAACTCCATTGAAAATCCTCAAATTAAATCGAAAACACTTGTGATATCAAACATCCTGTCCCATCAAAGTTTAAAATCACGAAAGAAATGGCGCCCCGAGTGAAAACGATGTGAGCATTGAAATATATATTCATTATTAGCTATTTTTGTATGGTATAAGTTATTTCCACTTTTTGTTTTCGAGAATAAACGTGTCACAGCGGTCTTTGTCTAAATTTTCAAGCCTCATATTAAGTATAAGTTAATTAAATAAAGTGATTAATTGTATCCAATTATAGATTTATGTGATATTTTGAATTTGATAGTTATATGATATATCTTTGTACGTTGTTGTTGTTTTTACTTTTTTTTGTTATTTTTCTTGATCTTCGACCTGTGGTTTTTCTCTAAATCTTAGTCCTAACCCTATTATCCCTGAATAGTTCATGTTAATTCTATTAAACTCTTTTACGCGCTTTCCTACCTTTTATTTATTTTGCAGTTACTTATATCACTTAGACTCGGACTGTTGTTTCTTTTCATTTAAACAACACTTTTCACACGTTTTCATCCTCCATCTTGTTGGTACTCTTCAACTTAATCACAAGTCTCCGCTATCCACTTTGTATTTCATTAATTAAACCACACGTTTTCATCTTCCATCTTGTTGGTACTCTTCCTGCTATTCATTATGTCGTAACTCTCCAAAAATTATATTCGTCCACCTCCATTCTATTAACTCCTCTCCATTCGAGCCACACATTTCCATTTTCGGTATTGTTGCCGCCCTCCAGTTAAACCATACATCCACACTTTCCATTTTCGATATTGTTGTTCCACTCCAGTTAAACCACACATCCACACATTTCCATTTTCGATATTGTTGTTCCCCTCCAGTTAAACCACACATCCACACATTTCCATTTTCGATATTGTCGTTCCCCTCCAGTTAAACCATACAGCCACACTTTCCATTTTCGATATTGTTGTTCTTCTCCAGTTAAACTATACATCCACACATTTCCATTTTCGATATTGTTGTTCCCCTCCAGTTAAACCATTCATCCACACTTTCCATTTTCGATATTGTTGTTCCCCTCCAGTTAAACCATACATCCACACTTTCCATTTTCGATATTGTTGTTCCCCTCCAGTTAAACCATACAGCCACACTTTCCATTTTCGATATTGTTGTTCCTCTCCAGTTAAACATTACATTCCACTTTCCATTTTCGATATTGTTGTTCCCCTCCAGTTAAACCATACATCCACACATTTCCATTTTCAACTGGAGGGGAACAACAATATTAAACCATACATCCACACTTTGGAGGGGAACAACAATATCGAAAAATGGAGTTCAACCATTCATCCACACTTCCATTTTCGATATTGTTGTTCCTCTCCAGTTAAACCATACAGCCACACTTTCCATTTTCGATATTGTTGTTCCCCTCCAGTTAAACCATACATCCACATTTTCCATTCTCTCTTTCGTCTCTTAAACAAAACCTTTTATTCTTCATTTTGTTTCTTCTAAGTGAACCAAATGCTTTTTGTTGTTTTCCTCTAGTTAAACCATACGTTTTGTTGTTTCCCTACAGTTAGATTATATGTTTTATACGTTTTGTTGTTTTTAATTTTCAACTAAATTGATAGTTTCCGTTCTTCTTTCCATCACTCAACTCCAATTGGTTCCCTGGTGGGACAGCGGTAAGTTTACGGACTTACAACGCTAGAATCCGGAGTTCGATTTCCCTCGGTTGACACAGAAGATAGCCCAATGAGCTTTGCTCTAAAACAAACAAAGAGAAAGTCCACTCCAATTAAACAACACATTCCCATACTCTATTCTGTTGGTACTCTCCAACTGAGTCATAATTTTCCATATTCCTTTCTTCTGATCTTCTCCAAGCAATCTGAACGCTGCACACTACATTTTGTTATTTATTTATCTCCAATATAACAACATTTGAAATAAAATATTACTAACAATATTTCAAATCATTTTATCACTAATGAATTTTTTTCGCGTCTTCAGAGATGTTTTTCCCGAAATGAAAAATACTAAAATATTCTGTCACATCACTGACGATCTAATTTAACAAAAAATGTTATTTTATTTCAAGCGGCACCAAAAGAATCGATACCAAGTAGACAGTGTTTACCTTACGTTGCTTCTTGTGTGTCTTATTTATATTATAAGACAGAGGCGACTCTCTGTATTCTTATGGTCATATATATATCTCTCTCTCTCATATACACATAATTCAATATTGGTTAAAACTTTACTAATATATGTTGGTTCGAATTATCTAAGTCCTGTTGTTTTTTCTCTCGAAATTATTCCTTCAACGAATACTTCGTGTATGGTTATTCTGCATTAATGAGAACTTAGAAACGGAAATGTATTCATATCATATAGACAGCCCCACCTATGGAACATCATTCTGGATTATCTGAAAACTGGCCATCCATCGATCTCCAGATTGATCAAGCGAGACTAGGTGGCGCACAAGTTTAACAACATGTCCATGTAACGAACTGGTGAAAAAGACTCGTCTCTTGGGAGTCTGGAAAAGCACTAAATTCCACAATATTTTGCTTCTGCTGATTCAATTGCTAACGTCAAAACTTTTGAAAAGAAACGTCAAAATCAATTTTACTTTTGTGAAGCTAACCACGTGCTCCAGGCGTCTACTTTCACTATTACTTTTTAGCCTTGTGAGACCTCTTTGTTTATTTGTTTGAGATGTTGGCGCAAAGTTATAGAAGGTCTATCTTCGCTAGCTGTTCCTAATCTTAAACTAATAGACTAAAAAAAAAGGAAACTACTGAACAGCACCCACATCAAAACCTTGGATAACTCTAATCAAATATTGAGATTTGACTGTCACTATTATGATACATCCACTACCCCAAAGAGCGGAGCGATTGAGCGACAACAGGATACGAACCATGGACTCTCAGGTTCACAGTCCAGCACGCTAACACTTGATTACCTTCGGCCTTTTGTAAGATCTAGTCGTCTGTGCTTATTCCCTAAAAATGGCAATGATTTTATATAACACTCGTAAAAATAACTTGTTGAAACTTGTGTCTTAGAGAGGGTATTATTTTGAATATTTACTAAATTTTATGTTATGATTATGCTTAGTACATTAAAATGAATATAACATGCACAAAATGTGTGTGATTATCTTAAATCACAATTTCCTGGTTCTCGGGAGGCTAAGAGAAAAAAAAATATCGTTTCCTTTGGTTGTACAATGCATCAAAAATATTAACAAAGAAATCTAGTATATTGGTTCCTTTACCAATAAATTACAAATATTATAAAAAAATATTACGTTATTGGAATTAGTATATTTTGTTTGTTTGCTGTTGAGCGTAAATCTGTACAGTGGGCCCGGCATGGCCAGGTGGTTAGGGCGCTCGACTC
>NW_013671677.1:49410-52559 GCF_000517525.1 Limulus polyphemus
GCGAAAACCCAAACAAACAAACAAACTGTACAGTGAGTTATTTTTATTATTCCCACCTCGGGCATTGAAACCCGATTTTTTTGGGGTTATAAAGCTTGTATTTTAGTCATTAAACTGTTTAAGCACATGGAAAAACGAATACTTTAATTTATTTGTAATACCGTCCACTTTGCATCAGATTAAACTGTACCAAATATCCACGTATTTCTTGTAAAAAGTAAGGAAGTGATTTGTTTGTTTGTAATTAACCACAAAGCTACACAATGGGCTATCTGTGCTCTGCCCACCACGGGTATTGAAACCCTGATTCTAGCGTTGTAAGTCCGCAGACATGCCGCTGTGCCACTGAGGGGGGGGGGGAGAATATGAAGTTTTTCAGCTTTAAACCTTTACACCTGCTCTTAAGATGTGAGCGTATCTTGTAATTTTCTACATACATAAACAACTAAAATTTCGAGCCAGTATCTTTGTGTACGGCACTGATTGATTTAAAAAGGATGCAACTGTTAAATATTATATAGAATATTTCTGAAAAGTTTTTCAACTCACATACTAACTGTCTTTAGGCTTGAATAATGTATGTGTGTGTGTGTGTTAAGTCCATCACTGGTTTAACGTTCTCTTGTGAAAGCCATTTCAAAAAGTGTTGGTTTGTTTGTAATTAAGCACAAAGGTACACAAGGGCTATCTGTACTCTGCCCTCTACGGGTATGGAAACCCGGTTTCTAGTGTTTAAGTCCGTAGACATACCGCTGTGCCACTGGTGGGCTTTAAAATGTGACGTAATTAGTATATACCAATATTCCCCAATCTTTAGGAGTGAAAAAAATTAATACGAAACTAAATCTGACTGTATGGTGATCGAAACTTATCTATTTTGTTTACATCATGGACACCTTGATAGGGTTCGGGTGAGTAGTTACCTCGCGTGTTGCATGGCAAGACCACCAGAGGTCGATACGTGTGTCGACTCCAAGCAATAGGGGGAGGGGTAGAGACGGTGACATCATAGTTCCACAAACACTGGTAACATTGTCTGCCAAAAACACCATCCGCCTTTGTGAAACACATACAGTAAGCCTAGTAAGACCGTCCGCCCACAGAATGTCAGTAGGACCTTGTAATAATAATACCGTCCGCCCATAGAAGCACTGTCAGCTTGGGTCATGTTGCTAAGCCGCCATGACACTTGACAACGAAACTTGTCTGCTACCAGAAATCGCGTTGCTAGGATTTCGCGTAATCCGTCTATAGAACCTTGATAACACCGTCCGCCTATGGAAGCACTTTCAGCCTTGGTACAACGTATGTAAGTGAAAACTATAAAGTTGATAAGATTAAAATAGCAGATTTAATGTTTTACTTGTAAAGCAAAACTGTAATTGTGATAATTGTAAATATAATGTTATGTAAAATTAGATAAAATATTTATTTTAAGACTTGGATTGTTACTATAAAGTTTATCTATCTGGGTACTCATCATACCAATGCGCTCTCTGATACCACTCCGTGGCCTAGCAACACCTTTTCTATTAAGTAACACTCGAACTATGATGTCACGTGACATTTCCTAGCAACGAATATTCTGGTAGGAGACAACTTCCATTGTCAAGTGCGGCCCGGCATGGCCAGGTGGTTAGGGCGCTCGACTCGCAATCCGAGGGTCGTGGGTTCGAATCCCCGTCACACCAAACATGCTCGCCCTTTCAGCCATGGGGGCGTTATAATGTGACGGTCAATCCCACTATTCGTTGGTAAAAGAGTAGCCCAAGAGTTGGCGGTGGGTGGTGATGACTAGCTGCCTTCCCTCTAGTCTTACACTGCTAAATTAGGGACGGCTAGCGCAGATAGCCCTCGTGTAGCTTTGCGCGAAATTCAAAAACAAACAAACAAACATTGTCAAGTGTCATGTTGGCCTAGCAACATTCCCCAAACAACGCGCCCTCTGGTACCACTTCGTAGAACTACAATGCCACCGTCTCTACTCCCTCCCCTCTGTTGCCTGGGTCGACACATATCGCCCTTTGGTGGCGTGTTAAGCAACACACAGGGTAATTACTCAAGTAACATCCAATACTGGTTAAATCTTCATTCTATTTACATAATGGAAACCTTGATTTGTTCAGGTAATATCTAATATTGGTTAAGTGTTAATTTTGTTTCCACCATGGACACCTTAATTGGTTCAGGTAGCAACCGATATTCGTTAGATATTAATTTTGCTTAGATGTTGGACACGATAAGAAGAATCAAGTTTTCGGCAGGAAACAGTTGATTTCTAGATTTTCTTCAGCCAAAAGTGGGCCTAGTTGTTAACGTGTTGGCATGTGCGCCCGAGGGTCCGTGATACGTGTACCGTTAGCGTTAAAACAAAAAATATAAGAGATAGTTTTGGGTGGTATTAAAAAGTTGCCTTCCCTCTAATCTATCGTTCAAAATTTGGAACGATTAGTGCAAATAGCCCTTTATGTAGCCTTTTGCTCGAGCTTTTAATTATAGCCCTTTTCACACTTGATAAAATTTTTATCAAGAAGCATATCACAGTTTTTATTCCTCCGGTGTATTTTTACATCACAATTTCGACTAATGAGGTGTGATTTTCATAACCGTATACGATAACAAACGACGAATAATAAAAAGAAAGTATTAAAAAATTTGATAATTGAATACGAAAATATGTTGTTTTTTTATGTTATATAATTGAAATGTTTTGGTGTACTAAAGGTATTGTAACAAACTAAATTTCCTTATGGCAGACGAAAACGAAGCTTCATGCATCCACTTCTCTAGAGACTTTCTTTTGGAAACGTAATAACCATATTTTTGCTTGATCGAGAATATTTAACCATAACCCTAAATCTATGGCCTACATCTTATGATTTGATAGCTAGGCCTAACATACCAATAAACACTAAACTAAACGCATTGTCTGAAACGCAAAGCTTTAGAGAAACGTTGTAAATATCGTTAAAGAATTGAAATAACAGGATACATAGGAAATAGGAACACCGTTTAAATAGATGATTTCTAACTCGTCAAATGTACGCAAGTATTCATAATGGCTTCAAGAGAAATTAAGGCAATGGTATAAGCTACGTATTTATTAGATCACAATAAACATATTCGTACATCCTGAGTCTAAAGATTTC
>NW_013671677.1:52973-55459 GCF_000517525.1 Limulus polyphemus
GTTTAAGGTCTACTCTCATGTTAAGTAGCTTCTTCACCATTCTGCATGAGTTTAAGGTCTACTCTCATGTGAAATGGTTTCTTCACCACTCTGCATGAATTTAAGGTTACTCTCATGTTAAGTAGTTTCTTCACCATTCTGCATGAGTTTAAGGTCTACTCTCGTATTAAATGGTTTCTTCACCACTCTGCATGAGTTTAAGGTCTACTCTCGTATTAAGTGGTTTCTTCACCACTCTGCATGAGTTTAAGGTCTACTCTCCTATTAAATGGTTTCTTCACCACTCTGCATGAATTTAAGGTTACTCTCATGTTAAGTAGTTTCTTCACCATTCTGCATGAGTTTAAGGTCTACTCTCGTATTAAATGGTTTCTTCACCACTCTGCATGAGTTTAACGTCTAATCTCGTATTAAGTGGTTTCTTCACCACTCTGCATGAGTTTAAGGTCTACTCTCATGTTAAATGGTTTCTTCACCATTCTGCATGAGTTTAAGGTCTAATCTCGCATTAAGTGGTTTCTTCACCACTTTGTATGAGTTTAAAGTCTACTTTTGTGTTAAGTGTTTGTTTTTTTACTAATCTGTATGAGTTTATTTTTAAAAATGGAACGTTAACCCACGGAATACAAAACAAGCAACACTGTCTTCAAGTCACTTGACTGGCTCAAAAATACAAACGACAGAATATTTATTCCTGGATATTTTAGGTACACATAAAAAAATGTTTTAAAAACCAAAATTAAACCTAGAAATTATTAAAATTGGGTATTTATAAAACATTTAAAAACAGATCTTGTGTAGCAACTGAATAATCTATGTAAGAATACACCCATGCATATAAATAAATATATTTATCAATGATGTCTTTTAAAGCGTTTTCCATATAAATCAACATGTCTTCATAAATAAATCATTAAATTCAAGTACGAATACATAAAGCTTAAGTTTTTAGGTTGATTAGATACGTCTCCTCTTCCTAAATCACTATATTCCAGAAATATGTTGTTGTTGTTGTTTTTATGAAACCGCACAACTATTCCTCTTTGCTGCAGGTTTCCCTTTGAAACGTAGAGGAAAGGCATTGACAGGAAGAGACCCCCTGCGCATCCTTGTGCTTGGTAAGCTGGTTTTGGGACAGTCAAGGTGACTTTGTAAGAATATTTCTGTAAAGATATTAGTGATGTTGACGTTATCCTTCGCTGAACTTTCAACAAAACCATGTTCCCAGTCAATACACACCAACGTTTCGGATAGTTCCTTCTGCACCACCCTCTTCCCTTCCAGATCACTTTTATTCCCCACCACAACTATAGGGACGTTGGACGACCTCACTTCCAGCACTGAATCCCGGAGGCGACGCACTTCTTCAAAAGATTCATTGCTGTCAATGGAATACACCAGGGCGAAGGCGTCGCCAGAACTGATGGCCAAGTGTCGCATGGCTGGAAATTCACAACTACCACTTGTATCCAGAATATCGAGCTTAAATATCGCGCCCCCTACCTCATATTCCATACTGTGCAGCTCCTCTACTGTGGGGCTATATTCAATCGGAAAGGTTTGGTAAAGAAAACGTTTAATGATGGCGGTCTTACCAACTCTGGCGGATCCCATGACAACGAGTCTATATTGATCCTTTAAAGATGATCTTATCTCCACATCCTGAGCTATAGAAGCTGCTCGGTTCAGACGACCAGGTGAAAACCCTGGCATCTTATCGCCCAGTTCTCGAAATATTGAAGGTCTTCTTTGTTGGGGGATGCTATTTGGATAGCACGATCTCTCATACACGTTATCTTTGTTTGACGCCACCTGCTGGAGAAAAGTGCATTCATTTAATACTTTGCGTGAGATACCGTCAAGAGTATACAAAATATTCAATCACAGGCCTGCGAATTTGAAGATCATAAAAGTTGTTTTGGTTTTAATAACGGATTTTCCATAATTCAGCTACGCAGATTTCGAAAATAATATTAAATTTTTTCTATCACGTAAGGAGTTTTTACAAATCGAGAAGAAAAAAACTATTAAATAAAATAATTATTTCGTTTACCACAATGAACATTTTTTTTATTATGTTTGTTAACAAGAATACAAACAAACTAAAGAAAAGGGAAGAACGCCGATGCCAAACGAATATGCATGGATATCATTTTCGGATTTAGCGTACAGGAATTACTGTAGAACATGTAAAAATTTAAGACAATTAAACCATCGCAGGCCTATGAAATAACTCATTAATATTATGTATTACGTATAATTATTGTATAAGTGTTATATATACGTTAATAAATGCCCATAAAAATGAATTTTGTTATAGAAAACATCAGATCTATAGCACGACATTTGACAGTTAATACCGAATACAAGAAAAATATAACTAAAACAAAACGACCATTAATAAGCTATTAATGAACACGAACACTATCTGAGACGGGTAATTATTACATAAATAACTAAAACAAAAAGACCATTAATAAGCTATT
>NW_013671678.1:0-8857 GCF_000517525.1 Limulus polyphemus
GTAACAATACTAAAAATAGAAATTAATGCTCATGAAAGGTTCGATTTTAACTTATTATAATTATTAAAATCACAAATTAATATAAAATTATAATGAATTATATCATAATGACATTTTTTAGCAAGGCATCATTTAAATTAAAACTAAAAGAAATTGATATCGTTTCCTAAAGTTGAAACATCAGCTTAACATTTTTGATTAGCAAATATCTTCAAATACATTAATGCAATTTATATCACTTGTAAAATAATAAAATAGTATACTCGCAAAATAAATGGAAATGTAACGTCCTTCTCATCTACAGTAACCAGCCTAAAATACTATTACTTAGCACCTCGAAATCCTTCAAAGTTAATTATAGTACAGGTTCAAAACTTATATTTACATATTCATATGAGACCCGCTGCTAGGTGACTGAAGACTCACAAAACCAAATATAAACTTCTTTATTTTATCGCAATACAATTTCCGTAGCGTTTACTTTATCCACATTTTATATAATTAACATTTCCAGATTTTCGTTCCGTTAGTCACTTGTTATTTTTATCTGGCTTTTCTTTTTGTTAGGAACAAATTTGCTTGTCTAAACACCTGAGGCCAACGCACAAAAAATGCGGCAATTCTCAAGACAATAAACAGACACAGTGACCATATGTCGAAATTACTAAATTTGTTCTTCATTGAATACATTTAGATATTTTATCCCACTTCTTTTACAGAGTCTTGAAAGAAAAATGCAGTTGTACGAGCTCACGTGGATATGCTTGTGTCTATATTACATTAAAATTATTCTCGTTGTTGTTAAGCGCAAAGCTTCACAAGTCATGGGCTATCTGTACTCTGCCCACCACGAATATCAAAGCCATATCTTTAGCGTCGTAAGTCTCACATTAAACTTTTCATATTATTCTTTCGTAGAGCTAAGAAAGTTGAAATTTTCTTTTAAAGCCAGAAAAACGAGAAATATCGTGTTAAAAAATTAGATTTTATAAATATTTCGATTCAGTATCTTTTTTAAGTTCAGTTAAATGAGTTTTAGTTTTGTTTTTTATAGAGCCTAAAGTACTTTACCAATGTTATCTATCATAGAATCGGTAGATTATATGTAAATATGGCCAAGTTACTTGATAGATGCCCCCCAGTAGCACAGCGGTATGTCTGCGGACTTACAACGCTAGAATCCGGGTTTCGATACCCGTAGTGGGCAGAGCACAGATAGCCCATTGTGTAGCTTTGTGCTTAATTACAAATAAACAAAGAAACAATACTCAATAAACATAATATAAATATGCATGCTAAAAAATCAACAATGGTAGAGAGTTTTACTTTAAAAGATGATTGCCACTCACTTTAATATCTGTCTCTACCCAGCAAGCCCCCAAAACAAGGCAAGAACCCATCGCTAAGATACCAAACCAGAAAGTGACCAATCTACCAGATTGTTCATCTTTTATCTTCTTGTTTCAGTCGAGATAACTCTACAACTAATTTATCACTGAGATCAGTCTAAACCTAAATCCACTCTATGTGTTTCTGGGCAGCGAACGATGTCATCTCTTAGTCGTAATAACTAGTACTAATTAAAAAAATCATAATTCTAGTGTAAACGATGTTATCATTACCCTTTGAAGGTAGCTTTTGTACAGATATTTGACGTTCCTTAAAAAGCTTACGTACAGGGTGAAACATGAATTACCGGGCAATAATAGATGAACATCAGATGACTGTAACATGTAGAATGCTTAATGCTTTTTATGCTATACAATCGGTGGCTTTAGGGACCCAACTCTTATATGACGTATGAAGTAAAGTAGTAAAAAAACAAAACAATACACATAATATTAAATTCTACTTCACATTCATAGCACAATTACTTTAAAAGACACGAAGGTAAATTTAAAGCGATGTTTTAGACGTATATGTTTTATTTGAAAAGTCTGCTTTTATACTGGTAAAACTTTATACGCGATTATTGGGGATTGTGTCTTAGTCTAGGCATATATATGCCCATTACTACGCATTATATATAGAGCATTTAGTTGCACAGAAACTATAAATGCTCATTATATTCTCAAACAAATCTCCATGACCTGTATTTGCTTCGATAGTTAATTTGCATGACATAATTGCTGCATCTCCTGACGTTTTATATGCTAATTAATTTCTATAACTGATATATTGTATAACATTTATTCGTTCTGAAACGAATTATATAAATCTCTAAGTAATTTACAATTATTTTATGTTTAGCTTAATAATTTGGTTTGTTCTGCTAAAATTTATAGGATCTATGTAAATAGTTATGTTTAACCATTACTGTTCTTACCTTTTTGTAGACATTTTCACAAATTTTTGTCTAGAGCTTGTTTCTTGCTGGCTTGGAATTATATGCATATAAATTTCATAAGTAATATTCTTATTATTTAGAAAAACGAACAGTTAATATAGACAGGCCACTCTTTCAACCCCATTGCTGAGACATTTCAGCTGATGGCATGTTGAAGCAGACATATTTGTTACGACTCTAATCAGTGTATCTAAGTTTCGAACTTTAACACCGGTGACAGGTATATTAAACTTTCATTTTAGGAAATACAAAAGGTCATTGGCAGGAGAGGTCGACACGTAGCCAAAAAACCAGTCCTCTCTTAAAACTGGCAGAATAAAAGGTCAGTAGCTTTGAAAGTAAAGGTCTGAAATTAGAAAATTTTTGTAACACACAGACATACACCACTTTGGTAAAATATGTTATTTCTAGTTTGTAGTGATATGTATGAAACTAAAGTCATATCAGTTTATGGTAATTCAAACTTATATTAAATATTTGTTGACAAGTCAGAACTTCTTTTACACTATAATATTTTATCTTAATAGTTTCCCGAAGCATGAAATATATTTTTCACAAATGAAGATAGTTTATAACTGAAAAAGAGTTGACAATTATAATCTTAAAAGGATCTTTAATTGTAAATCAAGTTATTGTTCTTTCACTTTTTATAAATCCAACATATTTACTATTTTTCATTACAGAATATACCTTATAACAAAAAATAAAGTTACAGACTTGACAAGCATATTGAAACATTTATAAACAAACCTTCAAGATATGCTAATATACTACTTACATAAACATCCTGACTTATGAAATACTGAATTAGTTTTCACACAATTTTTCTACAATATGGTCATATTATTTCAGTTAGAGTATATATTTTTCGTTTGTGTAACATTATGTGAAAATAAATACTGATTTTTTTCACGAAACATTTTAATACATCATACTAAAGACATGTAACTACATAAATAAACGAATAAAGGATTTAAACATACACATAATAGTCAAACACAGTTATTTTGTGACACAAGCAGTATTATTTGTTCACACTACGCATTCAATGCATATGAGATTTCAGTTTGTAGGCTCGGAAAAACTAGTTTATCGACTATTTCAAAACAGATATGTTTCTCACATAGATTTTGAAACAATGTTTCAGTAACATGTTTTATTTTTCACTTAAAAATGATACAAATCGTCAGTTACAAACTTTGTAACTTTTTAGGATATATAATTAAATTTAGACTACAATGTTGATGACGTAATCATGTTGAGACACCCTATGATGAGCTCAACATCACATTGAACGATCTGTTTATAGAAATACCGCCTGCTCTAGCAGCACTAACCATAGCAACACAATTTCCAAGTAATACCATCTACCTATAGAACCTTAGTAACACAGTCTACCTAGTAACAATATCTGCCTTTGTAAAATGCATGTAATAGGAGTTGAAATCTGAATGCAGTCCTAGGGAAGTTTAGTAACACTGCCCACCTATAAAAACACCATCTACCTTTGTAAAACACATACAATATGCCTAGTAAGACTATTTGTCAATAGATCCTTAGTAAGACCATCTGTTTATAGAACCTTAAAATAAAGTGAAACAGTAATTAGATAAAAAGTTTCACCATTGATAATTGTAAACACAATGGTATGTAAATTAGATCAATTATTATTTGAAGACTTTGTTACAATAAAGTTGATGACATGTTGAGACACGTTGATCTACAACACCCTCTAGTGATTCGCTCGCGAACTATCTGCACGCTTATCATACCAACGCGCCTTCTGGTGACACTTTGTGGAAATATGACGTAACTCTTCCCTAAGAAACCCGCGCCCTATGGTTACGCTTAGTATACGTTATCGCCTTCTGGTGCCTATTACATAATAGTTATATAACCTTCAGGAGGCGGCTTGGTTTGTTTCTGTTTGGAAGTTCGCGCAAAGCTACACGAGGGCTATCTGCGCTAGCCGTCCCTAATTTAGCAGTGAAAGACTAGAGGGAAGGCAGTTAGTCATCACCACCCACCGCCAACTCTTGGGCTACTCTTTTACCAACGAATAGTGGGATTGACCGTCACATTATAATGCCCCCACGGCTGACTGAAAGGGCGAGCATGTTTGGTAGGACGGTGATTCGAGCCCGCGACCCGCAGATTGCGAGTGGAGCGTCCTAACCACCTGGTCATACTAGGCCTCAGCAGGCGACATCCTTTGTATATGACGTAATCCCCTGGTGTCGAAATAATTTTATATTACGTAATAGTTATGTAACCCTAAGGTGGCATCCTTTGTGTATGACGTACCAGTTGTGTAATCCCAGGCGGCGGCATCCTTTGGACACTGAAGAGTATTCCTAACTACTCTTATATAACGTTAATTTGTTTTTGAAAGCTACAGATATTAAAAAGTTACATAACGTTTAAAAAAGAAACGGTTCAAGGTATGCAACAAGGTAAATAATGTTTCTTTTTTACTGCCACAGTGAACGTATTATTTTGTTTTTTAAGTAGCTGCACATTAAAAATTATAATATGTATTTTCTCCGTAATAAGAGATGTGACCCCCTCCCCTTCAGTAACTAAGCGGTAAGTCTGCAGGCTTATGACGCTAAAAATAGAATTTCGATACCCGTGCTGGGCAGAGCACAGATAACCTATTGTATATCTTTTTGCTTAACGACAAGCAAAAACAAAAACAAACCAAAAATAATAAATGCTTCAAAGCTATTGTTAACCATTATTTATAATCTCTATGTAAACGCGACAAGAAATAATAGTGGGGTAAGCTCAATGGCACAACTTTGTTAATTCCTTACTAAAACTAGTTGTTTACTTGGATATTGGAATACTAAACAAAACAAAGTTTACACGGCTTTGTACAGCTCCATCCATAGTTCGAACCTTCAATAGTCCATTCTTTGTTTTCAGGAAATGTGGCAGCCTGAAACATCAACTATACTAATAAATACGTCTTTTGTTTAAAAGATGAATAATACACGACATATTACTCCAGGACACATAATTTGTTTTAAGATAACATTTCGCCATTATGGCTTTATCGGGGCAAACATGACACTTGCTATCACGGAAATGTATCTTGCGGTAAAAAAACAACAAAACAACCAACTTGCAGGACACACAGTGTGTTGTTAACAGGAGTGATATTTTAGCGATTTTCCACCTTCTGTAGCGTAGACTGGAGTAATCCAAACGATCACATATTATCAGTGGATGTGCTCTACTGGACTATTACTTCACATACCAAATTTCAAGGCAATCCATGAAGAAATACCTGAGATATAACATCTCTAATTTTGATTGAGTTTCTTCCTTTTATTTCTTCTTCGCACCAAAAGTACGGAAACTATATTTGATAAACAAACATACTTAACTTTTATGGCTTTTTTTTAATTTGATATTCTGATAGATCTTTACAGCCTACAGTTATGAGTCTCATTTAGTGTAAATATGAGCGGCATTCAAAGTTATTCAACAGAAGCCGCTCAAATTTGACGAAAAGTTTTGCGAACGCCTACACAAAAAAGTCACATAAGCTATTGGTCTAACATTTTTACTACAGCTTCACCGACCGTTTGTAGTTTTATGTCATTCGGATTAAAGACAGCTGATGTAGAGCTGCAAAACTATAAGGTGAAAGAACGTGCAGATACATAAATATTGGTTAGGCCAAGATTAGCAGTTTCTAGTTCAAGTTTTCAAAAGAATCATATGGGTGGATGGTTATTATTGATTATTCTTTGCCAACCTTTTAGCACGCGTTTAGCGTCACGTGATATCAGCTTAAACAATTAGCATAAATAATGATGCTCGATACGGCTGTACCGATTGCATGGGGGTGATGACAAGAAACTGTTAATCTGAATTCCATGGCGTTATTATAAAGGAAGCTATTAATACTGTTTTAGAGAGAAAAACTACCACCATATATTTTAAAGAATCTGGTTGATTCTGTAAAGTAAAGGTCTGTTTCGAATAATAGGATTGCGATCCTAAGGCTAATGTTGGTTACTATCGAGTGTTACTTTTTTCTTTGGTATGGTTTGTTGGTGTATATTGACAAAAAGTCATGATATCTAATCAAAAACACATCATGTGTGTAAAAAGATGCGGCCAAAAAAATGAGTAAGCGTACGACTTAAAGGAATGAAATCGAAATTAGCGACCAAACTGGTAGCTACACTTACAACATTGATAAGAATTTTACAGCAAATATTCATTCATTAGCTAGCTAGGCCGCGTATTTTGTTTTACACGCGATCATGCCCAAAGTTGAACAAAAATGGTAATGGCAAAGTAATTTTCTGTTTAGTAACATTCCAATTTGTGTGCTTAGAAATATTTATTATATTTATTCATCAATAGCATTGTTTATCACACTTTTTGAAAATACATTTCTTGTTATCCGGTGAGAATTTTATGACGTTTCTAATTATTTATGAAAACATATCATATGTTGTATATTGTAAGCTCGATATATTAGTATTTCCACTAGGATTTTCCTAAACTAAACTGGCATAAAACTATCAAAGTTAAAAATGAAAACCTATAATTTTTTTAATGAAATGTGTCGTATTCAAATTTACCAGGACACATAATTTGTTTTAAGATAACATTTCGCCACGGTACCTACTTGTGGGTTGTTTGATGTTTGACCTTATAAAATCCTTAAAAAGGTCTAAATAAAAAAAATGTATCTGTGCATATTAGACGAAGGTATAACCCTACCGAGTTTCAAGTCAGTCCGCCAAGAATGGAAGGAATGATGACTGATTGAAAAATGTTTAGAATAATAAGAAAGAAACGTTAGAAAAAGAGTATGTTTCTCTGCGGAGACATAATTAATATGAAAAATATAAAATATTGCGTTAAGTGGCACTATTTCATTTGAAACATTTTAAGAGCTATTTAAACTTCAGTTACAACATAAAAACTCATATCTTTCAGATCATGTTTATTTCTAAATTTTAAATGGTTAAGTACAAGTAAAATAGTAGAAGAAATATTGCATTTGCATTTTTTTTTCAATCTTTAAAGCTTTTCACAACAGTTATATCATATTCTAACCGGTTACTCAACTTTAATTATTTTTGAAGTACCCTTTTCTAAAAGGGAATGTGTATTCAATTAAGGAAATTTGAGCAGTGATTTTATCCGAACGTATAAAATCATTGAATTGAAAGCTTAATATTAAACATGTTTGTTATTAAATCATAAATGCATTTCAATTGTCACTTTTGAAGAGAATAATGTCCCCCTCTCCAGTGGCGTAGCGGTAAGTTTGAGGTCTTGTAACACTAAAAATCGGGTTTCGATAACCGCATTGGAAGATTACAGATAACCCATTTTGTAGCTTTGTACTTAACAAAATACACACAAAACTGTATAAAACTGAAACTGATTTATACATTAAGACTAAATGAAACGTCATACTAAAATATTCACTGATTACGATAATTCATGTGAAATTATAAAACGAAGATAAAATATTATCATAAAGATTATCTTTTAAGCATTTTGTCAGTAAGCTAGTAGCCGTTTATCTCCAATGGGTGAAAAGCAAAGGAACAAAGTTACTAATAATTCTAGCTATTTTTTTATTATCTGGACCAATATGGGTTTTCATTAGGAAAACCACACCCATTGCATCTCAGCACAATATGTATTTGTTTGTTTTCTCCAGACCTTCGATGAAATAAAAGGGGAGGATGAGACATGCTGTCTGAAATTACCCTGCTAATCTTTGCTGTCATACTAATTACAAGTTATACAGCCAGTGTCAAGAAATAAATTTAAGTTGTTATTTGCTGTTGTTAAGGAAACACATATAAAAATGTGCCTATACTTGAGTCACACTTAGCATAGAAACCAGTGACAAAATATTGGCATAATTCTTCGGATATGTGGTTAGTTGCATTTGTTTCTGAGTTGTAGTCAGTTTTGTAACTATTATTGGTTTGTAATGCAGGATATGTACAATACTAGAAATACATGAACGCTTATAAGTGTGTTCTTTCATATTGGTAAGCTATTTGGACCTGAATGGTAAGCAACTGATGCCTTTCTGTGCTTTGTAGTTAATACCCTACTCCACTCTTCTTTATTCTTCATAGATAATTTGGTTAAATCGTATCGACCAAGATGTGTACAATTATGTTATTGTAAGAACTTATGAGTGAAATAAAGAAGAATATGTTATAATATGTCAACCACACTACATCTGCCATATCTAGTGCAGAAGAAGTTTTTTGCCCAGTACCAGGACTAATCAGGCCGGCTGGGCTATGACAGACAAAATAGTAGTCTAGGAACTAATTAGTAAAGCTATGACTTATAATTATACTTATGACGATTATATCAAACTTTGTGTGCGGATTTAGTACTAACCCAAATCTCCTAAGCTGAACCATGGCCAGGTGGTTAGGGCGCTTGACTTGCAATGTGAGTGTCGCGGGTTCGAATCCCCGTCCCACCCAATATGCTCGCCCTTTC
>NW_013671678.1:9857-30121 GCF_000517525.1 Limulus polyphemus
TAACGGTGTTAGTAATAATGCAGAGTGGGGTATAAATACTACGTATGAAGCTAAGCTCTATTTTTTGTTTCTGAGAATAAACGGTACAATCATTTTATTCTACTTAACTGTGTTAGTGGTACCATTATTACCGTTGTCGTTTTTCTCTTCAATTCAGCAGAACAAGGAGATATTATTAATGTATTCATCATCGTGCTATGAATGCACCCAGATAAAATAAAATGTTCTCCATTTTTTTCTATTTATTTAAATTACGTAATATGATCATATTGCGAGGCACTAATTAACTCAGCGGAATCAGTAATGTATATTAGCTAAAAATTCACGAACGTTATTCAGAATCACGTGAAAATGTTTCAGTACTTTTCCAACTTAAAATTTAGTACTTAAATGTTTTGTTGGTTGTTAAGCACAAAGATACACAATAGGCTACCTGTGTTCTGCCCACCACGGGTATTGAAACACGATATTTAGCGTTATAGGCTCACAGACCTACTGTTGAGCCACCAGGGGGGGGAATGTAAGGAAAAAAGTTTAGAATTTAAACACGATTCAACTCACTGCCACTCGGAGTTGGCGTAATGAAAGGATCAGATCTTGCATAAGACAATACCTTAGTGTGAAAAGATCAGATCTTGCATAAGACAATACCTTAGTGTGAAAAGATCAGATCTTGCATAAGACAATACCTTAGTGTGAAAACTGCGGTGTATTTCTAAGCAAGGAAGTTGTAGTATACTGGTGCCAAGACACTAATTAAAGTCTAAGTGTGGCAAAATCGTCTTAAGCTACTTCAAAATCCCCACACCGCCATAGAGATTTGGGCATGACGTCACAATTCCTTCTGAAGGGTTTATATACGCCATCCTTAGTCAAAAATCATATGAAATATAATTTTTTTTTGGAGGGGGGGAAAGAAGAGATTCTAACTTAGATTCAAGGATGGACATTCTTGGAGTCTTGTCCATTGAAAATGCAATCATATACTGTAACTTTATTACACATATAGTAAAAGCATAAAACAAATAATTTATTATCAGCTTATTCTAACCTTCGTAGGAAAATCTCCACAAGTCCCCAAAGTTGGCGTCCCTCATCTTAGTAGGCAAAATTTCATTCACAAGCTAACATAATTTTTAATCATTTACAAGTTATTAGAAAAACATTCACTCGTTCATGTTCCGTGATTTTAGGAGTTTAACGAAAACAAAATTTATTGTATATCAGAATGATTTAATAAACAACATGTTTTGTTAAAACTCTTAAAAAAACATGAAACCTATTTTTTTTATAGGTTAGAGCGCACATCCTACTTCACCGAAGCAAGAAAAGATCTCATCTTCACCTGATTTCACAGGTCAATCCCCTTCCTAGACGTAAAACAGAGACCAGAACGACTGTGTTCACTTGGTCATTAATATCTTTGTTTACATTTCACAATTCTTCAGCAGCAAGGCTTTGCTGACAAGGTTCATTCCTGTAACCTCAGTGGGCAAGACTTCACTGAAAAAATAACATAAGTTCGAATAATTTACAAATGATTAAAAAACAAGAAACATTCACATTTTTCAATCATGCAGCTAGTGGATAATTAAAGAAATCAACTACTATAATCTGTAGATATTAACAACTCGATCCCTAGCCATGTACATGGACCGACACTTCAGTGAAACCACATTCAGTTTAAAATATCGCTAACACTTGTTTTATAGAAAAGTAAACCACATTCAGTTTAAAATATCGCTAACACTTGTTTTATAGCAAAGTAAACCACATTCCTGTTTAAAATATCGCTAACACTTGTTTTATAGAAAAGTAAACCACATTCCTGTTTAAAATATCGCTAACCCTTGTTTTATAGAAAAGTAAACCACATTCACTTTAAAATATCGCTAACACTTATTTTATAGCAAAGTAAACCACATTCCTGTTTAAAATATCGCTAACACTTGTTTTATAGAAAAGTAAACCACATTCCTGTTTAAAATATCGCTAACACTTGTTTTATAGAAAAGTAAACCACATTCAGTTTAAAATATCGCTAACACTTGTTTTATAACAAAGTAAACCACATTCCTGTTTAATATATCGCTAACACTTGTTTTATAGAAAAGTCTGTATAATACACAAACAGTCCAATTTTATAGCGAATGATCAAAATAGCCTTGTGCTACGTAGGATTAAGTGACTTTAGGAAATTAAATATTAACAAAGGAGATATACTTAACATTATTATTATTTTCATGTTAGAAACATTGGTGCTGGAACAATTTTTGTTGTAAGAGTGGTGAAAAACGATTCAACAAAATCGAAATTTCTGTATATGATGGGAATTACGCATGCGCAACACTCCATGGCGGCTAACATAGCAGCTCTTGTTCAAGCACCCTTGGTATAGTTTGGTTTGTTGTGAATATCGCGCAATCTACACGAGGGCTGTATTCGCTAGCCGTCCCTAATTTAGTAGTAAAAAACTAGAGGGAAGGCAGCTAGTCATCACCACCCACCGCCAAGTCTTAGGCTGCTCTTTTATCAACGAATAGTGGGATTGATCGTAAAATTATTACGCCCCCACGGCTGAAAGGGCGAGCATGTTTGGTAGGAATGGGAGTCGAGCGCCTTAACTACTTGGTCACGCTCCCCAACCCTTGGTACGAAAACCATAGAGAAGATCCTTCTCGTTTTAAAAATGATTAATCGAACAGTGGTGACGTCTGTCTGGGAACATAAAGAGGTTTGCATAATTACGAATACAGCTAAAGACGTTTTAAGAGATCTCTTAAAGATGCACATAATATGAAATTTTGAGTTGTGTTTAATTTAGAGATATTTGGTTTTGATATATTTAATCATAATAGACAAGCTTACTTAATAATTGATCGATTATAAATGTTATATATTTTTATAATGTTTTCAGTTGAGGCACATTTGTTGTTGCCAGCTGGACTTCTTACTTAACTGATTATTTTCCAGCTTATATATTTATTGTTTCTAATCAATGTATAAGTGAAACCTAGGTATTTAGCTGACGTATGTATCTGGAAAAAAAAGAGTTACATAAAGATGTAGCTTAGGGGTTCTTTCAGATGCTCAGGTAACATCGAAAAAAAAGACTACTTGAGTTTTTAGTGGAGATAATTTTAATTCGCAGTTTACTACGCCTTTTTTTTATTTGGCTTAAGAGAGATTGGAGATTTTTAGAAGCTAGAAGGCTATATATAGAGAACTCTTCTAAATAGCCACGTCACTTGAAAGTCGAGAAAAAAAATGCAAACATTTTTGTCTAATTTAAGTGTATTGTTTACGTACATGATAAATAACATGGGGCTAACCACCCACCCATTTCGGTGGGATGTTTACCTCTGGAGTGAAATACTCAGAGTAGATGCCATCTACATTTGCTCTAACTTTCCTGTTTTTCATGAAATTGGAAAGCCAGCAAATAATGCCCACAGAAGTCCCATCTGAGACATCTGAAACCGTAAATCATCGTATACCACACGCTGTCGAAATCTTTTGGAAGTTTAAGAACATGCTACTATGTAGTGTTTAAACCTAGATCACGCTACTGTGTAGTGATTATCATTAAACCTAGAACATGCTACTGTATAGTGTTTATTATTAAACATAGAACATGCTACTGTATAGTGTTTATTATTAAACATAGAACATGCTACTGTATAGTGTTTATTATTAAACATAGAACATGCTACTGTATAGTGTTTATTATTAAACCTAGAACATGCTACTATGTAGTGTTTATCATTAAACCTAGAACATGCTACTATGTAGTGTTTAAACATAGAACATGCTACTGTATAGTGTTTTTTAATAATAAACACTATACAGTAGCATGTTCTATGTTTAATAATACCCCTTACATTTTTGGAAATTACAACAAATTAGGAGGTACGAAACGGCTTTAGAAAATTAAGTCAAACAGCTTATCACGTAATGAGGTTAACCGAAACCGTCATTGAAGATTTAATAATAAACACTACACAGTAGCATGTTCTATGTTTAAACACTACATAGTAGCATGTTCTAGGTTTAATGATAAACACTACACAGTTGCATGTTCTAAGTTTAATAATAAACACTATACAGTAGTATGTTCTATGTTTAAACACTACATAGTAGCATGTTCTAGGTTTAATGATAAACACTACATAGTAGAATGTTCTAGGCTTTTGTGTAATATTTTTCTCGACTTTTTTTTGGTGAGGCTTAAATACTGGGTCTATTTTCATAAGTGATGGATGGTTTATTTGGGGAAAAGTTTGCACACAAGTATTTTTACACGATTTGGCTATGCAGAATCTAAATGTTTTACCTTACAAGTTTAGTTTGGACTCTTAACCGTCTGGTTATTAAAAAACAAAATGACCGCCATATGAAACTCAAAATCTTCACAACTTTTTAACAGGCAATGATGGAAATATGATCTTTGTGTTTAATCCTATGTTTTCAAAATTTACAAACACACTGAACATATAAAATTAGAGATGTATTCAATAATTGGGGCTAAAAAGTAACTGAAATTGGAGTAGGAATGGCATATTTTGTTAATCATTGAATCACTCGCATATTAATATATCAACCACACTTTATCACATGTTGCCACTTCTTCACTAATTAAGAGTCTGTCTTAGTTCTAAAACACAATATTTTTAGACTTTTCAAGTTATGCTTTTTATATATAACAAGAAGTACATTGCTATTAGAAACAGGTATATGTTCTAACTGATGACTGAGTGTGCCGTACAAAAATATCATTTATACTGCCCACAACATACACAGCTCCTATGAAGGTTTCGTTGCAAATTATTTTGTTCTGAGTTAACCTATTAATCAATGAAACTCTACCCGGTTTCTGGTAAGGTAACATGGCTATTTTTTGTCTGGTTGGTTTCTGTATATGCTGCTACTCATTGCTCATTTACAAGCTTCTGTGCATGAAAATTTTCTCCATCTTTTAGATGTGCATCCACACGAGACAATATCCTCACAAGTGGTTGGTTCAAGTAGAGCAGGATTGGAGCAGATGGAGGCCTCCATATTATGGTTTTTAGTGTGTCCTTTGAACATAAAAATGTAAGGCATCATTTGTTAGAGACAGTGTTTCTGGTCATTTGCATTTGAAGAAGGTTATCATACTTGCTTTGTCAGAGCTGCCTGCTTCTGGTACATTGTACATCTTACAAACACGGTTCTTTGCATATTGGACAATTTCCTTTTCCAGGTCTTTAACGAAGTGGTAATCAGTGTTCGATACTTTCCAGGTAACCTTCTTGCTGTACTCAGCAAAGTGGGGAACAGTATCACAGCCCGTTATGGCATAGAAAGGAAGTAAGGGATGTATTTTGGATATACCTTCCTTCATCACATTTCTGTAATCTCCTTATTTACCTTTATCCGTGTAACTGCAACAGTTTTTATGGCAACCAAGCGCTGGTATATGATATGAACTGGCCTTAAAGGTTGATGTTACTCTGTTGGTAACATATCTACATTTGAAATCCCGAGGTTAGGCCTTATGTTGTAACATCGAACACTACACAATATTTTGATTCCTGACAAACGATGTATAGCTCCATAGATACAGAAGTAGATCTCTTTAGACTGACAAATGGCTTCATAGTATATCTGAAAAAGGAACAAGAATTGTATAAACCTCTAGTTGTTGAGTGTATTACCATGATGTTGGCATCTTAATTTTACATATAACAAATTATAACATATATTGTGAAAGCAATTTAAGAATTAATTCTCCTGGGTTTTTCAATATAAAAAAGGTTAGCCTTCTTTTTACCCTTTCATGATTACAATAGAAACACCCTGATGTGTTCATTGTGTTTGTAGGTAACTAAAACATGGGATTAGATTCCAAGATCATGACTCCATCATAGTTACTTTACAAGTTACGAAAAGTTGATAATGTATATGGTGACATTATTTTTTTATTACTGTTGTTGTTATTCAACGATTTTGAGGTCAACAAGCCAAAAATTGAGCTTGGTAAACAAAATGAATAGATTCAACATGCTCAAATTCTTTGAACAAATGGTTTACCAACTTTCCCTCAAGGATACCTCCTAAACTTTAAACAGCAATATAACTGGGAAACTGGCCTACACCATAATATTGTGCCCCCCCCCCCCCAGTGTCATTAATGATCGTACGGCCCTGCGTGGAATTATTTTCACCAGGTAATATTAAAAATCCGCTAACAAAAGAACAGTGTTATACCAATATTATGGTTTATTTGTAATTTAGCACAATTGGCTATCTGTGCTCTACCCACCACGGGTCTCGAAACCCGGTTTCTAGCATTGTATATCCGCAGACATGCCGTTGTGCCGAACTGTGCAAAGTATAAGGTCTGAGCCCCTTCTCAAAAATTATAATCTATCCTTGCCTTCAAAAATGCAAACTCCTCTACCCCCTCTATGGGTTCTTACAAGCTTGAAAACTTGTACTATGTCGTAAACTATCGTAGGCCTACGTTACAAATGACATTCATACCTCTCTACCAATACTAGAACTAACATATAATCATACCAACTTACTTCCATAAAGTAACCGCGATAGGTAACACACTGACTGATTCACTCTACTATCTTGAAACAATTCATCATATCGAAAACACATACTATCTCTATATAACCTAAGTCTTGTTCTAGGTATTTCGCCATGTCTGTGAATCATTACCTTGTTATTAAGACCCGCAACTCTCTCTAGCTAACGAACAAATTACAACATTAAAAATATAGTTTACTACAATAACTACCAAACTTATTTGGCTTTAGTTTGTTAGATGTACATAAATGTTTCAATTTAAGTACAGCGCGAGTGTTAAAATTAGTTATTTTTAGAAGCGATAGTTTATCGCACGTTTTTTTACGTAACTGTTTTCGAGTTATAGGTTGTGTAGATCAATTGTTGTATTATTGCGTCATATTACTAGAACCTTCTAAGTTTTTCTTGTTGTTTCAATTAAGTCTTATTGTATCATAATATCTCGTAAACATGGAACATTCTAGGTCTCGGTCGGGCTATAAATACGAGTCCAAAATGTAGCCATAAAGAACATATAGTAGCGAGTCAGAAGAAGGTGTCTACGTAGCTTTCGTTAGGTGTTTTGAAAGTGTGTTTCAAATGTCTCCTTCTATGTTGGTGTATGTCTGTGTGTAATTTGGTGTGAGTGTAGGGTAGTTTGTGTTGTCACGACCACTGTTTGTGTACCATTTAAGATTGATTACAGAAGTTCTTCTGTCGGTTTTGATGTCAATTTGGAACCAATTGATATTTCTTTAATTCATTAATCTCACTTCGTATGGCACTTCTACAATAATTTTATTGTTTGTGTGTGTGTGTTTCAGTTTTTTGGGTTTCTAGCATTCAGGTATATTTTTCTCAATCTTCTGCGTTTTTGATGATAGAATTAGCTTGTCAACTGTTATGATTTCTGTGTCGTCTAATGTTTGTCATGCATGTGTCTGTTGCTTTGATAAAGCGCTCAGCAATTAGATAATACTAGTCATCAATGTGAACAGGCTTTTCAGAATTAGTAGTAACATTAGGCGATAGGTGTTTATCAAAAACTAATCCATATTTACTCGAATTTGGTTGGTATACTGTGCGGCATAACTCTGGTTTCAGGTTAAATTTGTACCAGATAGGTAGATGATCACAAACAGTAAAACGTTGTAGTCAATAAATTAGATCTGGTGCCAAGGAAGGGGTATATTTATAGGTATAGTAGCACCAAAAATGGACCGTTTCAGAAACAGCTATAAGATACAAGAAGTCAGGCATTTAATAGGCATAAACAAAAGTGTAAGATTTCAGAAATTGACATGGCACTCGGAGAAGGATAAAAGGATTTTTAGGGGTTATTAATAGATTTATCAGAAACAAAAAAGTATAGTGCTCCAGAAATTGATTTGGTTTACAAGGAGTCGTGAACAGCTATGATAACACCAAAAGAATAGTGCTTCAGAAGTAAAAACTAGGATGTAGTAAATATGCAATTAATAGGTATGCAGGCAAAAAAATGTAGTGTCGCAGGATTTCATTCATCACTCAAGGAGAGTGGTTATAATAAAGAATCCATGAATATGTTTGGTAGAGGTGAAAGTATTTCAGAAATAGAATGCCTGGCATACCAGGTACTTAGGGTGCTTGACTCGCAGACTGAGGGTCGCGGGTTCAAATCCCCATCCCACCAAACATGCTCGCCCTTTCAGCCATGGTGACGTTATAATGTTGCTGTCAATTCCACTATTCGTTGGTATGAGAGTAGCCCAAGAGTTGGCGGTGATAACAAGCTGCCTTCCCTCTAGTCTTTCACTGCTAAATTAGGGACGGCTAGCGTAAATAGCCCTCGTGTAGCTTGCGCGAAATTCAAAATAAACAAAACCTAAGTTGAACAAACCTTATTTGTAAGATTATATTGGCATTTCAGCCGAAAATACCATTGCAGCAAAGACACTCAACTGATTATTCAAAGTTTTAGTTCTCAGATGTATTGATTTACTAGATGTATATTGGGAAGGTCCCCGAAAGTGTTCTGTTTCGAGGGTAAATAAAACCAAAATTAAGAGTAACACATATTTTTATTTCTTGCTTTTCAAGTTTATATGTCATGCTGTGTTGTATCCTACAGAGTGCATTATTCTTCTCTTGATTCAGAGCATGCGCAAGTTTTACTGACGTCACGACAGTACAAATTGCAACGTTAAGCGTCCCTTATGTGACATCATTTTATTTTCTACTGACTAACTGACAGACAACACACTACTGTATAGTGGTGCGGGTGGTTAAAACAGGTGAACTCTCCAGGCGGCCTTCGACCCTTTTTCGGGGAAAGTAACAGTAAGTGTGTTAACCAGTCTGTTATACCGGATCGTCTTCATTAATGTGCCTTATACTATTAAATTATTTTAATTCTGATTTATATATTTGACTAACTTTTGTTCAGAAATTCTCAATGATTATTTTAAGAGGAATAATAACGACAAATACATTTGTTTTTGTATGTGTAGATTATCTTGTGTATCTACTTTAAGTCTGTTGTTGACATTTATTGTCATCTCATAGGATTAATTTTCAACAATTATTATTCCAGAGTTCATTACTATTATCTGAAACTGAGCCATTTCAGGAAATTTTTCATTTTTATCTTAAACAGTTTGGGATTAATGTGTAGCATGTAAATTTTGTATCCAAAATATAAAATATAAGGATTTTCGTATGTGTTTTACTGAATAAGCTCATGTATTTTCTGTGAATAAATACGTAGTTTGATTTTTGTACGTTAGGTTACTAGTCCATAATACATCGTGTTTTTCAAAAGCATTCGATGAATATTCAGACTATGTTTGAAAGCAAAAATAAGTATAAACGTATTTATAATCAACAGAAAAAGATCACATTAGCGTTAATCTTTCATCTACAGTAATTCTTGTAGCCATGGATCTGAAAATTATTCATTTGCATATAAAACTTTAGATAATCACATTTAGAAAGCTACTTTTTTCACCAGTTATCAAGATAACACTTCTATACTGATTTCTTTGTTAGGTTCAGAGCTGTTGTTATACAATAAGATGATTTATATTACAATGTTACAATCCTTATGTTTTCAAGGTGAACTGTAAAGGAGGTATTTAAACCAGACCATGGTTTTCTGTAACTAGCCCTTTCATCCAAATTTGAGAAAATCAGCATCCTCATTTCACGAGTTCAACAAAAGCCCTTGACAGTGGAAGATCAAGACACTCTATATCTACAAGTTTACCCTTCACTATTTAACCAGCCATGGTGCAGGAGTGATGGAATATTTAGGAGAGATTATCGCCACAACTTGCGAATCACATATATGATTTTTCTTCCGTTATATATGGTACAATAACTCCAAATAAAGGTAGTACAATATTACCATCTAAATTATTCTTAATGAGATATTCTCGATGTATATATTTGGGAGCAAATACACAGAGTTTCAATGAAATTAAACACAAACTGCTAAGCCTTTAAAAATATATTCCAGAGTTTCAATTTGAAAACATTATTTGGCTGAAGAACTAGAATAGTCAAAATATTTATGTTTTTGATAATTCCAGTTTTTAGCCAAATAAAGTTGTTAAGGCCTTTCTTTGCCATATGCGTCCAAAAATTCACTGCACCCTCCAATACTAAACAAATTTCAATCAAGCTGTTTGGAAGAATCTGATAAACTTGTTATCCAAGTCTGCACCATAAACAAAAGCGACTCAAGCAGACTGCTGGATTTCAGAGGACAAATGGAATCATACTTGTTTCATATGCTCAATGATATTGAATCAAACTTAGCAGTTTTCTAAAAGCTTCTAGTATATAAAGGTATAAAGAGATGGTGCAAAAATTTGTAAGTCAATTAAATAAACGACAGTGTTAGCATTTGGCGTCTTTTTAGGTCGAGAAATTCAATGCTATGCTACTTCCTGCATGGTCATTTATTTCGATTTAAGGTCCGAAAATAACACACTAACTTTTAGCTAAATCCAGTTGATGTACCAGACACAACTATTGCTTAGTTATAGCTATACTGTTTAATGGTCAGAGGGCATTTAGAGCGACACAGACTAGATATATGTGGAGCCGTTGCTAACTTTACTGGCTTTGTGCGCCTATTGATGCTAATTTTTTCGTTTTTGTTTTCTTTTTTCCCCTAGCCACAAACGTAACTATAAAAATACATACTCCTTATGATGTAATCAGTTAAGTACTTTTCACAGTTTCATTTTTATTTGAGTATCTACTGTTTTGTAAAAGAAAATATCCTATTGATAACTATTTCAACAATATTTACGAATCATAATTCGAGATCAATAAGCTTCTATTAAGAGCAAAGAAAAAAGGGGATTGATGAAAATTTACATTTATTTATGTCATAAAGTATTGTGTCGACAAATCCTAGTCATGAAAGCTCAAAGATCAGGAAAAAGAAAATGTAGCTTTCTCTGCACTTGTAAATTAACAATATTGCAGTTTTTATTTGATCATATGTGCACAGTTGCTTACAGCCTTTACTTTCAGTTTATGTATTGTGTTCTATTATGCATGTGCGCTGTGTGGTGCTGAATAACAGCTTAAATGCGACAATTCTCTTACATTTCGTTTGTCATATATAATCTCAGAAAACAATGTCAAACTGCGTTTTGTCTGGGACCACCATCAAAGAAATAACATTCATTATTCATATCATTGGTGAATGATTTTCTACTGCAATGCTCAAGAATATTTTTTCCAATCTTCTGGTTAGTTCATAATATTTTTGCTCATAGGCATACCAACATTACATTGTGTCCTGAAATTGTTAATCAGACATGTTAGTTCCAGTAGATGTCAAGAGCAGACTCATGCTGTTCTGTAAAAGTAGACGTAGTGCCCTTAATCCTTGCTGTCTGATGCACGTAAACTAGAGTGAGGATTAAGGCTATCTAGATTCATTTTTCAAAAAGCTGGCGGGTCTTTAATTTTTTTCAGTAGCAATAAACCTTACGTATTACGCAAGCAAGTTCATCAAATACCACAAATGATTCCGCTATTCTTTTCTACCGTATTATAAATTGTCAATAATTGTTTGTGTGTCCAAACTCGATTTATGTTCAGAATGGATATGAAAAAAGGGTCACGAAAAGCTAAGAGCTGTTGTCACGTGATATTCAAGTATTCTCTTTTATGAGTTGACCTTTTATTGATTAGCATAGAACTATCTGTCGCAAAATCGTGTTTTTCATTTTGAGGCTGTAGGTGCCTCATAAGAGCAACGGTCAAATCCCATTATTCGGTTGGAGAAGCCCTTTACTTCCATAGTTCAAAATTAGGGACTACTAGTGCAGGTAACTCATATATAGCTATCATATAGTTGTATTACGTATCTAAAAGAAACCAAAACAAATTTTAACCTAGAACCCATTAACTACCGCTTTAAAACTAGCTGGTACAAGTCCAAATTTATTTTTATCACTGTCCTCTCAGAATCAAACACAATAGATGATATATTCATTGTCAGTGTTATCACTATCCTTCTTTCAGTATCAAACACCATAGATGATATATTCATTGTCAGTGTTATCTCTATCCTTCTTTCAGTATCAAACACCATAGATGATATATTCATTGTCAGTGTTATCTCTATCCTTCTTTCAGTATCAAACACAACAGGTGATATATTCATTGCCAGTGTTATCACTATCCTTCTTTCAGAATCAAACACAGCAGATGATTTATTAATTGCTAGTGTTATCACTATCCTTCTTTCAGAATCAAACACAACAGATGATATATTCATTGCTAGTGTTATCACTATCCTTCTTTCAGTATCAAACACAATAGATGATATATTCATTGCCAGTGTTATTACTATCCTTCTTTCGGAATCAAAAATAACATATGATATATTCATTGCTAGTGTTATCACTATCCTTCTTTCAGAATCATACACAACAGATGATATTCATTGCCAGTGTGCAGTAAGACCAAACCTGTGGGATACTAGATAGTACGTGGGCATTGTTATTGTATCTATCTTCTGATAATGGGAAGGGAATCGTCGCAGCCCATTTATATACATGGTGGTCCAAATTATCTTTTTATTTAAAAATTGAATAATTAACTAACTAAGGAAATACACCCATACAGTTTTCAACATCTTGTAGCCAAACTCAAAATTTTTTATTGACATGTCATAGAGTTCTACTTGTGCACCAGTAGAGGCTTTCAGAACGTCTAACCGATATATGATTTTAGTCTAATTTCGTTGCACATGTCCACAGTTACAGTGGCATTGGAGTCCGTTATCCAGGTTTTTAGCTCCATGATGTTTACTATAGGTATGCGATACGCGATCTCTTTAACATACCCGCCCCCCCAGACTTATTTCCTATACTGGCGTCTGTAATTATACTGCACCACAGTCACTAACTTGGTGTCTGCAAGCCAAACGACGCATTAAGCCTTTTCTTCTACGGTTGCAATTTTACGGGGTAACACTACTCACTGCCAAAACATGACAATAAAAATTGTTTGAGTTGGGCTACAAGATGTTGAAACCTGCATGGTTGATAATTTTGGGCCACCCTGTATTATCATGTTCTTTTTCATTAGTAACGTGTTACAATCGGCTAAGGCTAATACGCTGTGGAAATTCTATGTTTCGGAGATGACAAACACACTGCTGTTTGCAGTATCCAGTGTCATTAAGTGGTTCTTAAAACAGTCGTCTACAAAAGTGAATAATGTTGAAATGGGTTGGTTCAAACAGGTATAAACAATCTGCTTTATTCTGTGAAGAATGTCCTAAATCGTTCTTCCAATGTCAAATAACAATACCTACATTTCTTAAGAATATCGTTGTATTTTTCTTAAAACTGGAATTTGGTAATCTTTCTGATTTCAAGTATTATTGACTCTTTGGGCATCCACGAACTCATTCCAGTAGAAATGGTTTTGTATGGAATATAAACTCTCCAGCGTTATCATATGTTTGGCAATTGGATATAATCAGAGCTCCATTTTTCTCAGAAAATCGAGATTGTTTATCGCAAAACCAAATCAGAGGATTCCCTATAAGTAAAGGAGACAAACAGAACGAACCTATATTTTTCATTCTTCTGATTTCTTCAGCTAATTGATGTTAAAGACGAAGCTGGAGTACCTTGATCCAAGCTAAGATTCATGTAAAATATCCGTATAAAGAATTTTTTTTGTCTTGTTTTATTATATATAATAGGTACAAGCCCACTGACATCAGCATTACTCTGGAACTTTGATATCTGAAATATGATACAGGAATTGTAGTTCTTCTATCGATAAGATTTACTTGTATTCCGCATATGCCGAGAAATGAAAGTTACTGAGTTTTTAAATACAAGCACCATACGTTTCTGTTATAATTATATTATAGAAACCTATAATAGCCCATTTAAGAGGAACAATCCCTTATGTAGGAATCTGGAAGTCTGTTGAGGCAGCTATATATTTCTTCACACTTTTTGCTCACATAAAAATATATGCCAAGCTTCTTTGTCTGTTGACTCTTGTGAGAGCTCTTTCACAGAAATCATATTGTTTTCAGACTACATGACCATTGTTTTTCGTTTTTGTTATTATCAAGAACAAATTCCAGATCTGGTAGATGTGTTAATATAATTTGTATATTTTGTGATGTATTTACTTGAATCTATGCCAGTTTCTTCTAACAACAGTTTATTCCCTTCGTTCATTTCATTCACCTTGGTTAATAATATTGATCACAGAGAAAACGTAGTAAGGTTGGTGATATCTACGTTTGCGACGAGTGATGCAATGGTTCCATGTTTATAAGGCAGTTTTATGGTTTACAAGATCAAAGGCAACGACATCTAGTGGCACTATGATATTTGGCAGTCTAAGTTTATTTTTCATCCATTATACCTAAAATGATTATTGTTAATTTGCATGACATATGTACATTCACCACTTTATGGAGTTTTATAACAAAAAGAGGTAGATTAATATTCAGATTTGCAACAGTATGACGTTTCAGACTGATAGTTAGATAATCTCTCAAGGATAAGGCTGTCTGTGAATATTATAGTCTTCCTTGTTGTAAAGGAACAAATGCACAGAAGTAATCTCAGGTAACTGTGCTTCAGCGCTTTTCCGATTTATTCTGTTTGGCAGAGCTTACTACATCTCTATATCACAAACAATGATATATTATACTGTGATAAAAAAGATCTCCCGAAAATTATTGTTAAGTCACTGATAGTACAGTATCACCCAACGCACTTCTCATTTCTGTAAACCTTTTAGGAATGGGTTAAATTGATAGCTGAATAGTTGTGTATTCAGGCATTTTAATCTTGTCTGATCCTTAAAAAACATAAAGGTTAGTTTTTCACATATTTTCAGAAACCGTCAGGAAAACCTGATTTAGACAAAGCATGCTAGCGGGAAGGATATCTAGCTATTATAAGAACAGCATTATTAGTAAAGTAAAGGAGAATTTATAAAGAACAAAAATATCAAAGTTTTACAGTGCAGAATACAAGTTAAACTGAAGCGCCACGGAAGATACAAAACGACCGAAAAACTTTAAAAACGTATAACAACAACAACAAAAAAAATCATATAATTTCACGAAAGCAAAGAATCTCGAAGAAGAATTGTACAGTTATATTTTTACATTTAAAACAAAATAAAGGCAGTCAAAATAATTTTACTGATTAGAATTTAAACCAATGATCGTTTTCTTATTATGCGCATACCAGCCAAGTTTCATTTGAAGAAAACCTTTTCTCTTTTTCCATTGTTTCTCCAACTGTTAATTTTTATTCCCTTTCCAACAAGATTAACGTCTATTCTTGTTGATTCAAGTGGGTGCCAAAGACTGTCAGCCTTCAACCATACAACATAATGTTATGACATGAGAGTTGTCTTGAACTTGAATGCGTATGATATGTACGCCACCATGGCAATTTAAATTTTCAGAACACTAATTCTCTTAATGAAATGCCAGATAATGTCAGAAACATTTAAAATTATGAATATGTTAGCTTTTCTTTGACAGAAAGTATAAGATAAATATTTAAAACATAAACATTTGTTTCAGAATGTTGCGCAAAGCTATTTCTAATTTTGAACTGATAGAGTAGGCAGCTAGTCAACAACACTCACCGTAAACTCTTCGGCAACATAAACAAAATATAGTTGTGGCTTCTGTAAACATAAACATTTGTTTCAGAATGTTGCGCAAAGCTATTTCTAATTTTGAACTGATAGAGTAGGCAGCTAGTCAACAACACTCACCGTAAACTCTTCGGCAACATAAACAAAATATAGTTGTGGCTTCTGTAAACATAAACATTTGTTTCAGAATGTTGTGCAAAGCTATTTCTAATTTTGAACTGATAGAGTAGGCAGCTAGTCAACAACACTCACCGTAAACACTTCGGCAACATAAACAAAATATAGTTGTGGCTTCTGTAAACATAATACACTTTTTTAAGAAACTATAATGTCATAATTTCTTTATATTTAGTTATTTGCTCTTGTCACAATTAAATTATTTGTATATCATCAAGTGTGCTGTCAACTGGCAGATTATAACCTCTAAACTTGGACTAGCACTTTTAACAAACTAATAACTAGTTTAGTTGTTGATATCTCAACTTACCTTTTTCTTGAATTTCTTGTAGTGATAACGACGCACTAAACTAACGGCGGAAGTGCCTTGTACATTATCATAGAAATGAAGGACACGTATACATACAGTCGTTTTTTATATCATAAGTACGGTAGCACTTATAGTAGGAATAGGACGGATACATAATACATGCAATACAAACTATTTACTCATATACACCTTTAAGAACCAAATAATAAATCTTCAATAGTATCTGAAAGACACCCTTAAATGATAAAGAAACCACAAAATTACAAGTTATAGAACCACAGATATATAAAATTAACAGAACCACAAAATTTTCAATCTCACTGACTGACTGACAATGTTGAACGTTTCTAGGTGTGTAACAAACAGACTTACTATAGTTATAAGCGCAGTAAATAGAACAATAGCACAGGGACCACGTGCTAGTGCTAGCGTGAAGTAGTTAATTGAATTAATTAACTAATTTTTCAACCCTTAGTATATGCACACAACCACAACTCACACTACATCATCCAAATAACATTGCACAATATAGAGTGTGTGCCATCATATGTACAGCACACATCCACACTACAATGAGCACACACACAATAAGTGAAGAGAATGTACACAACACACACATACACAGTTAGTTGCACATATAATATTATGGTGCACATGTAATGTGATGATATATATAAAGGATATCAACACAAATGAATGAATTATGCATAAGATCATGTAACCTTATATGAAAAAGTAGCATGAACAAGTGAAAAAAAAAAAAAAAAAAAATTGAAAGTGTTGGAATGGGTGCTCCAAAAAGTGAGGAAATAAGGTAGGAATGGGCATGTTGTAAGAAAACTTCCTCTGTACAACCTCACAAGGGGGCGTGTCCAACATCAGGTCCATGCATACTTTGTAACAAGTAGTGCCATTATGGGGGTATATCAAAGATGATTATTACGGAAGTGTAGACGATTGTTAATAAAGTTTTGAAGAATGTTGTTATCAAATTCTATCATATTGTGTTAAAAATAGATTAAATTTTCCCAGTGTTTATGTAATTTTGTGCTTTTTAGACAATTATAATAGTTATGTATTAAATAATACCATTCCAAAAATACTCAATGATTTTTTTCTGTTATTAAAAAATTAAGTTTAAATCTGCTGGTCTCCCATGACATTTGGCTCGTGGAGACTAAAATTAGAAAGATTAATGAAATAATTTCTACTTTCACTTATAGCCTAGGCACCATTAAAGACGTAATTTCTACTTTCACTTATAGCCTAGGCACCATTAAAGACGTAATTTCTACTTTCACTTATAGTTTAGACACCATTAAAGACGTAATTTCTACTTTCACTTATAGCCTAGGCACCATTAAAGACGTAATCTCTTCTTTCACTTATAGCCTAGGCACCATTAAAGACGTAATTTCTACTTTCACTTATAGCCTAGGCACCATTAAAGACGTAATTTCTACTTTCACTTATAGCCTAGGCACCATTAAAGACGTAATCTGTTCTTTCACTTATAGTTTAGACACTATTAATGACGTAATTTATATACTCACTTATAGGTTAGGCATTGTCTTCAACATGTTGATAGGTATATTTATAGACTCCACTCTATTTGTATAATTTAGAATATGATGATATAGTGAAAACAAGTTGCTTGATTAAACCATATGTTTCTACTTGATGGCGTTATTATAAAGAAAAAAATCCTAGTTGTACGTTTCGTATTTGCCCAGTAGGTGGCAGTAACAGTTTGTTTGTTTTGAATTTCGCGCAAAGCTACACGAGGGCTATCTGCGCTAGCCGTCCCTAAGTTAGCAGTGTAACACTAGAGGGAAGGTAGCTAGTCATCACCACCCACCGCCAACTCTTGGGCTACTCTTTTATCAACGAATAGTGGGATTGACCGTCACATTATAACACATTATAACGGCTGAAAGGGCGAGCATGTTTGGTGGTATGGGGATGCGAACCCGCGACCTAACCACCTGGCCATGCCGGGCCAGGCAGTAACAGAAGGGTAAAATTTTAGAGCAAAGTCACATTAGGCTATCTGTTGTAAACATCGCGGGGAACTGAACTCCGGGTTTTAGCTTTGTAAGTCCGTAAACTTATCGCTAACCCTTTATGTATTTTTTTGTATTCGACCATTTAATGGTGTATATAGACTGTTATGGGTAAACCAAGTGAAGCTGTTAATAAATGAAAGAAAAGAAATAGATTGTTAAAAATATGCAGACATAATTTAAAATTAATTGTGAAAGACCCTATGTGCAAAATTAAAGTAATTAAGATGTGCATTATTTAATTAATCAAATAATTAAAGCGAAGTTCTCATTTCTCTCGCCTCTGGTCTTTGAACTATATGATAGTGCACGTAATTTATTACTTGTGAGTCGATTTTCTTAGTGTGTTTTAAGATTTCTGTGAGAAATCATCTCTGACGGATATGTTTGTTTGAACGTTCGTTCACTTGGTAAGTTACACATGAGAAAAAAAATATCAGGAGAAGTGAAACCAAAAACAAACTCTTTACTAATGATAAATCATATACATACGGATTAAACCTTTGCAAATTCTTAATACTTTCATGTCGCAAGTTAAGTAGCAAAACAACTTAAAAAACAAAAAACAAACAACGAACGTGTTAGAAATATAATGTTAACTAAATACTGAAACTAAAATTAGTCCCATATAAGTTCCTAACGTTTGAATTATTCAAGTGCTTATAACATCATGTTAATGGAAAATCACTCCCTTTAAGCCAGTTTATATTTAGTATACCATCATAATACTAATATGTAAGGGATTTTTAAATTGGTGGTTTCTAGTTGCTCCGTATAGACAAGCCCAAAATGCTTATACTGACGATACAAAACCATAAACTATTACAAGTATCTTTACAGAAAAGTCAGGTACTTCTATCTTAAAATACATGTAACATCACCATGTTACATTTAACTAGTTTCCGTGAATAGAGCAATATTCTGACATTTTGTAAGTCCTATCCAATAGTAAACAAATATAACGCTTGATAACCCACATATTCACAAACACTCAATAAATTCAGAAAATTAAAAACCCTTGACAAGCCCACATAATTAGAAACACTTGATTTTCCTGCAGACTTACAAACACTTAACAAATCTATATACTTTAGTGTCAAACTCCCTTTGGTTGGAAGGATTAAATTATCTTATATAAGTACACTTATCTCAGTTCTACGTAAATATTATCGTCCTTCCACAAGACAGAATAACACTTAATTATACTTCCTTAGAGGCTTCCACAACTTCGGTAAGAGAACAGGGGTTGATTGTTTCATAGTTTGAGTATTGGTTATATTATAGTAATGTATCGATGTGTGATGAAGTCAAATCGATCGCTATGTTAAACATAGGCTACAGTAGACGAGAACAGATCAATAAATGCTGTTAGTGATTCATTGCTGGCACCAATACTTTAAGATCTTGTTCTAGACATTTTGCTTTTCACAAGTGAAGATGTAGATATACATAGAGGTTAGTAAAATGCTTATCAATTTTTGTCGACAATTCTAAGTACTACGTGATATATATATATATATATATATTCATTTTAAAAGCAAATATTCAGCAGAATGTTGGGTTCTTTACAAAAAATGTACCTGAAATACTTTACAAATATTTTTATTAGATAAAAACAACAACTTATAGAATGTACGATAAAGCTTTCGTCAGAATGTTGTAAGGCCCGGCATGGCCAGGTGGTTAGGGCGCTCGACTCGCAATCTGCGGGTCGCGGGTTCGAATCCCCGTCACACCAAACATGCTCGCCCTTTCAGCCGTGGGGGCGTTATAATGTGACGGTGAATCCCACTATTCGTTGGTAAAAGAGTAGCCCAAGAGTTGGCGGTGGGTGGTGATTACTATCTGCCTTTCCTCTAGGGACGGCTGGCGCAGATACTATTTCATGAGCTTATTTCAATAAGTTTGGTATCAAAATGTAGATTATTTTTCAAATTTTAGAATTATACATTACTAAATTTCTTATTTTAAAAGTAAATATTAAAACAATACAG
>NW_013671678.1:30460-34132 GCF_000517525.1 Limulus polyphemus
TAGTGTTTTTCTCAGTCTTTCTAGAAAGGCTGAGAAAAACACTAGGGTACATTCTGAGCTTCCGGTTATTCATGTCATATATAGAAGTAAGTATATATAAGGGAGCGTTTTCAAAAATGGAATGAGGTGGGCGGGGTGCCACTGTGTTTGATTTATTACATGAGTAATACCTTAACAAATAGAAGAGATAAGACCTTCTCATTTTATATTCTAGCTTGTCAATATCTGTAATTTGAGTTTCTAATTCGTACGAAATTATAGACTTAGTATTTTGACTACACAAACATCTAATTTCAACCAACCAGTGCTGCATTCAACGTACCACGTGACACACAAAAATCCATGTTTATCTGTATTTTTTTAATATTTACTTTTAAAATAAGAAATTTATTGAAATAAGCTCATGAAATAGTAGTTCAATAAAATCTTAATGCGAGTCAACAAACGAGATGACATGGCCTTTTACCTATGACTCGTCTCGAAAGGGCTAGAGGGATTCAACTTGTTTCACAGCACACTGAATCTTAATTTAGTTAATAAAAAAACCTGAAGAGATTTCAATTTATAATGAAGTGTATATTGGTTGGTAACTTGTTTGTTTGTTTGTGGGTTATCAGTACATTGCCTACCGTGGGTATCTAAATCCAATTTTTAACATTATTATAAGCCCACAGATTACTGCTGAGCTACCGCGAGGCATTTACAGATAAACCTGCAACACATCGAACTTATGCTAATTCGTTGGAAATTAGTATTATGCTTTACAGCAGAATAAGGAAATCTAAATATAGAGTTATGTACAGAGTTACAAGTGGTCCGGACGTGGCCTCGTGGTTTGAGCACCAAAATGTGGATCGGAAGGTTCAAGGTTACAGCTTACATTATGTGCTGAACTGTATAGGCGCGTTATAAAATAAAACCAATCTCGCTATGCAGTTAAGAGTTCAACAGTACAAAGTTAGGAACAGTTATGTATGAACTTTGAGGCCTCTAACTTAATTTAACATTTAGCACGTATTGTATGGTGTCATTTAGGTTGAAAGTGTCAAAGATAAATGGTCTGGTTTAGAAAGGAAAAATAACCTTATTCATAAAAATGTCCAACAAAACAAAAACTGTTATCTTATATCTTCATAAGATTGTGTGGACTGAAACTGTCATTGTTCAGTTTAGTTTTAGGTGGAGTTAGCTGGAAAGAGAGCAGAATACAAAAGTATGTCCGTCGAACTCGTCTATGTGATTGCTCGACAGATGACGCTATGAGTCACAAGTCACATACACTTCCATTCACTCACAGATAAATATTTAAACATAATGAAAGAGTTGCAATTTTCGGGTACGTATGAATTTCATGGAGATGTTACAGTTTACAAAATGTTTTCCACATTGAATGAAATCTTAATAAAAAGGATTTTAGGAGCACGTTAATTCTCTTTGTGTGTGTGTGTGTGTGTGTGTTACACGTGACAAACAAGTTAATTAAACTCGTAAGTCAGCTACTTTTAATTAAATTAATAAATGTGCTGAAAATTGGATTTTTTGAGAATTCTAAATCATGTACTGGGTATGTGTAGTAATAATAAATTTTAGCACGAAATTTCAAATTGTTTACACTCTAAAAAATTTAGAACTGTAAACAAACATTTTGTAAAGTTAACGATAAAACAATACATTTTCAACATAACTAAGATATACTTGAGTTTTTGTATTTTGTATTTTTAAATATTGTGCTCGTTGTTAGTATAATATTTTATTGTCATTTCCAAAAAACAACCCTTAATTGTTTTGAAGAGTTTTTGCATTGTTTAAAAAATATTTATTTTATCTTTTATATAGTATACAGTTTAATATCGCACGTTGGTGTCTCAGCAAGAGCTTATAATGCTGAAATATGAGATTTTATCCCTGCGATGGACACAGCACATATAGGCCATTGTGCAGCTTTGTGCTTAACAACAAACGAACAAGGAAGTATTTAAAACAATTAATGCTGATATTTCTCATCAAGTCCTCCGGTAGGACAGCGGTAAGTCTATAGATTTACAACGCTAAAATCCGCGGTTCGATTCCCCGCGGTGGACACCGCATATAGCCTAATGTGGCTTTGCTTCAAATAAAACAACCAAACAAACGATTTGTCTACAAAGTAGTTAAGCTCTTAAAGCAAATTACTAAGTGTGTTAGCAGAAAAAATAATCGCTCGAGATTTAATACAAATCACCATATCATAGAGAAACTTGCATATAAAAAAAAATATCCCTTGTAGGTAGCAAAATAAAACTACTCTACTTGGCGGCTTTGAGTCTACCTGTTCAGTATATTTTAGAAAGCACACGGTCTAATTCACTAACCTGTTAAATGTTTGCCTAAAGAAAAAGACAACTAAAATGTATTAGAAATTCGTACTAGTAATTTGTCATTATTATTGCAGTAAAAATTTTGAAATATTTAATCCATGTCTTTGGCGAGAAATAAAATTCAAAATAGTATTAGCAAGTTTAATCCTCTAAAAAGGGATAATAAAAGAAAGATAAATAACTAACATTACTTATTACACAGTGCAGTAGCTTGATATTCACGAAGATACTTTGACTATATAACCGATATTTATTGACTTTATATTTAACATTTTTTGCGCACATAAGGTTTATTTTCAGATATCTCACTTGCAAAGTTCGAATTACTGTTTCTTTAAAAGTTATCAGTCTTTTATTTTAATAATGTAAACTAAAAGCATCAATAATAATATATTAATATATTTTGATCTTGTATCTGTTACTTGTGAGAACAGCAAACGTACATCTGATCTAGAGAACGACAGTTATACCATCCTGTAATAAGTCATTAGCATCTCTGTTTAAGATTTGCATTCTGGAAGTTTCGCTCTTGCTTTCTGTAATAGTCGGGCATTAAATTAACTGCTAATACACCAGTCATTAGTTTTTTTGTACTACCTTGTGAATATAGAGGGCCTAACTGTAATAAATGTGATACTTGCAATTTAAAAACGTTAGACAGCGACACACTAGAAACGATGTCAGTAACTATCATTCTAATAACATACTTTCCACCTTTTTTGTTGCATAAGAGGGAAAAAAGCATTTTAACGTCTACTGAAACCATGGCTGAGGTGAAAAGGTCAACATTCAACTTTTTGTGGAGGTTGTTATACGTTCAGCTTCCCAAGAGGTTGGATACTTCTTACACAAAAGTCTTAGCAATCCCTCACGGGATAATGCACGAAACGTTCAAAATTGCCGTTTATGCAACTTACAAGAAAGAATATCAGCTGAAAGTCTTAGTTGAATACAAGTGCATTTGTTTTGTCTCGTCTTTAAAGCTAAAGCATTAAATGATAACACGTTCATTTCTGAAGCAGGTTGTACACAATAAACTAACAACGCTTTTAAAACAAACAAAACAAAGGAAGGCTTGCTAATCAGTGTTGCGATGTTTTTAAGTTTAAGTCACTAACAAACGAAATTTGTCAAACGTTTGTTTTAATGTTTTATGAATTGAAAAAACCATGCTTACGTTAGCATCTTAATTTGGTTAGTTTTTTGGTTATATTTTAAAAGATGACCGCAATACTGAAAAGGACCAACTTACAAAATAACAATATATATATATATATACACTGAGTGGTCACAAGTAAAGAGACACCTAATTTTT
>NW_013671678.1:35051-46404 GCF_000517525.1 Limulus polyphemus
TAAATTTAATTTTTTCTGAAAAGGTGGTGTCTATTTACTTGTGACCACGCTGTGTATGTGTGTGTGTGTTTGTTTCTATGACCATGGTTGTAAGCTAAGAATGTTTAGAATAACATGAATGGAAAATTATACATTCAGGGTAAAACTTAACTTGCTCTTGTGTTCATTAGAAGGGCATAAATAAAAACGGTTTATTTGGGCACAAGGAAACGTATTCAAATGTCAGATCGACAGAGTAGCCGGCATACGTATACAGAATCGAATACAAAAATAATAGCACAGAATATAGAAACAACAGAGAAACGGATAGGCGTATACAGAACCGAATATGAAAACAACAGAGTTACGGATAGATTTATACAGAACCGAAAACAAAAATAACAAAGTAACGGTAGACGTATACAGAACCGAATACAAAACTTCTCTTCATTATTAGTATCATAAACATTCCAATCTATATTATCAAAATATCGTTTTATGTCACAATGTTTCTGCCTTCATCGTAGTTATAACCTTATGTTATAAAAGACCGATTACAGATAACCAACCGCACGCATTACCTCACATGATAATATTCTGCCTTTAAGAAATCTAATAGATGAAAAGAGAATGGTTTTACAGTAGGGAAGTCAGCTTTCGTAGTATTGTGTAAAGAAAAAATATTTTCAAAGAAACAAACAAACTGCACGTTTTATCTCATAATTATTATATTACATGACAATATTATGTTTCAGGAAACAGACCTAAAGTGTTAATCGGTATGACAACGTTTTGTGTTCGGAAAATAAGCTGATTAGAAAATGACATGAAGATTTTTCAAAAATGAGTAAGTAGTCGTCTTATGTACTCAAAAAGATTTAAGAGCAACTGTAAAAATACTAAATTACACATACTTTTATTTCAGAAAAGAAGCCATACAGATCAGTCAGATCTTTTCTTCGGCGTTTTCTGACATTGCCATAATAAGTTCTGTTTATTTTTATGTTCGATTTTACTGGTTCATCAAGGTATTTGAACAATATATTGAAATTACTTTCATGAACAACATACTGTACTAGTTACGCGATTTTGTAAATGCGCATGAAATTGATAGAAAGCAAGATAATTAAATGACTTTCCCGCTCAACACCAGAGAAACCTAAGCGATAAAAACGAACTTGAAGTCTTCGAAAAATTTATAATTACAAAAATGTTTCGCTTGCAGTTTTTACACAGACACACTCACACACTGCGCATCTACTTTACATTCTCAGCTATACGCATTTTTCGAGGCATCATTACGGCATTATTGTTCGACAGTGTGCTGTCATGTAAAAGCAAGTGGCGCTACCTATATAACGTTTGGGTTCTGTTAGTATCGAGCGAAAACTCTTGCAAAGGCTAGTCGGTAGTCATAATGTGCAAACGTTCGTAGTTCCTATACCGGGAAGAGTCGACACATCGCCCATGTCTCGTTGGGGTTCCGAAGCGTCTCGAGATCAGTGACAGAGCACAGGTTGCAAACATTAACACCTCTTGATGACCCAATCTGAGACTACAGTATTAAAGGATTTTCCAGACGAGGTGAGCCATGGTGGTTTGTTTATTGAGATTATCCTAGTTTTAAACGAAGATGATGTGAGCGTTAAATATACTTGTTCCTTGACTGTAAGAAATTGAAAACAAGAAATCAGTCGTTTCCAGAGAGCGTGTAACAAGATAACGTGTTTTAAGTACAATCCTTAGTTGAAACACTACACAATTTTGTCATGGTTTCAAATCTCGCTCAGATGTTAAAGCCTCGGTTAAACTAAGTATAGGGATATCCAAGGAAAGTGCAACTGTAAAAATATCTAATTACACTTTTATTTTAGGTTAAAACGCCATACAGATCAGTTAGACCTTTTATTCGGATAGTATAACGTTTGATTTTGACAACGATTTGCTTGTGTACTTTTAACGTTCATTGACTTTTGATTTTACTTCAACACGAAAGTTCGATCAACGACTACCTCTACTTTACTTCCCGGATTCCTCTAATCCAACTTTTTTTATTCCCAAACTGTTTCTTATTATATCGGTAATTTTGACTATTTTATGTCTGATATGTGAATACAAAAAGTTGTTACCTCTTATTTTTTTCTTGATTGACTAAGTTAATTTCTTTATATATCGACCCAACATTTTATTTGGCTGCTAAGTGGGAGGGGCTTTTTTCCATGACAACAGTTTTGTTTTACATTGTTTCATTTGATGCTATTTTTTGTAGACTGCAATGTAGGAAACATCACAAAATATATATAACTTGACAACGACCTAATAACGCTGCTAATTTACATACCACTTTGAAAATATGTATTAAGTTTAATAACTGAATTAGGCTTACTCTACTTATATCCTCGAATAAGTTTAAAAATACAATTGTCATTGACTATACCAAGTGTGTGTGTGTGTGTGTGTGTGTGTCTCTCTCTCTATATATATATATATATACATACACATATACATACGAATACATACAAGCACATACAAACACACACACACATATATATAAATATTCGTGTGTGGAATCTAACCTAGGTTCTTTTAAACAATAAAATATGATGAACCATGTTTTCCCTGAGATAATGAAACTTTGTAAACTTTAAATACACACATAATGATGAAAGTAATTTTTTTTTCAAAAAGTAATTTTCCTTGGTGCTTTACGATTTTTCTCTAGTTATTCTTTTTTAGCATATTTTATTTAATGGTCTTTCATAAACTTAAACCTTAGTTAAAAGGAAAGAAAGAGACATTTCGGTAAGCACAGAAGGTTAAGGCTCAGAGAAACTTTGCAATTAGGAATAAAAACAATATTCTATAAAAAACAGGATTGAGTTAGCCAAAAATCTTCAGATGGGATTTAATACTTTTAAAACCAATTTGTAACCTATCATCCTGACTTTGTATGCGCTTTAATGAATCTTGTTCAAAGAGTTTCATTCATATTTTCAATTTATCGGATTTAATTTCTAATTATTTTTAACGATTTTTGCACTTATTAGTAAAGCTCATTTTAGTGATGAATAGAAAAATAATCCGCTTCGTTAAGAAACTTTCCGAAGCTTATATAAGTTCCAATACAGTTTTTTTGTTTTTTGCATACTTCCTTCGCGAAACATCAAAACGTATCCTATTACTTTTTGTTGAGTTACACATTCGTTCACTTCAGGCCTTGCCTAATTTTATATGAAAAACTATATACATGTAAATTAAAAAATAAATATAGATGGTATTACATTTAAATACAGTCGAACTACTCATAACTTACTGTCTGAAAGGAAGACATAAACAAAAAGCGCACGAAAACCCTTTTCAATTTATTCCTTGTCGATCATTAGCTAAGGTTATGTTTTTAGTTGAATATTGAATAGTTAAACCTAAAACTTTTTGGAACGTATTATGAGAATTCTGATTGGAAATTTTAAACATAATAGTGATTTTTCTAGGTTTGAATTGAGTTATGGCGTTTTCTATAGATTTGCATCCAGAATTTTCAGTAATGATTTGACTTCTATTTTATTATAGACAAATTGGTTCGTTCATAATGATGAAAACAACAACAACAGTCATTAGTTCTTTCTTTCATGAACGTTTCTTCCATTTTTAATTATTTTTAAATATAACATTTTTCATAAACTTAATTACTGTTTTATTATCTAAAAACAAAGCCATGTTAGCGAAGCAAACTTTCCAAAACATAGCGTAGTTTTTGAGAGCGTTACAATGGATATCATAGATATTAAAGATTTAAATATCATTTATTTGGGCATTGTTTTAGTCAAATGGATAATGTAGAAAGGGCCCTCTTATATAAATAATCACAGATAGCCTGATTCATAATATTTGTTGGGAAAATCATTTTTCATTAGGAATTCCGTAATATATTTTATCTCTTTATGAGAAAAAAAAATTACTGGTTAACTTATAATGCTCGATGAACGAGTATTTTTATAAAGTTTTCATTAAAAATAATGTAATAAAACTTTCAAAGTTAAAATTTAATCATGTAGGCGTCTTTTTGTGGAAAATTTCACATTCGACTTTTCCATCATTGTTATAAAGAAGTAAATCTAAAAAAAGGAAGCTTATGATTCTGTTAATCTTCAACGATGAACCTAGTATTTGGAATATTTACTGCTGAGGTAGCTTAAGAAACTCCCAACATCTCTAAGTACGATAAAAGTATGGTTTGAACTGTACAGGACAGTCCTCAAGCCACTTTTTTTCATAATGACAAAGAAATACATTTGCAAGTTAACTCATAAATAATGAAAATGTTAAAATCTTGGTTATGGCTAATGATGAACAAGAATTAATAATAAAAGAACGTCTATTATATGATAGATTTAAACCGAGTTTAAATAAATCGAGTACTGCAGTTCAGCCAAGACAGAGAAGATAAAAAAAATGTTTAAAATGGATTTTTCGTATTTAAAACAACATTCCAAATGAGCAAGATATTTGACTTTTTTATACAAGGTTGAATATTTTTAGTCAAGTACATATGTTGTTAGCTAACTTAGAAAATGGATCATAACATAATTATTTTGATATATCGTGTTATGCATGGCTTTCCAAGAAAACATTGCGTTTTCCCAGCTGGATTAGTAGTCTGGTTTTCACTTCAACGTTAACACCAAGAAGATGTTTCCACTCTTGCGGTGGATTGAAAAAATAACGTTAAAGTCAGTTTAATTTATCATATATAAAGGATTGATTTTCCCCAGCACTGAGATCTGATTTAAAAAAACCCAGTAAAAATAAACTCCCCCCCCTCTTTCACCCAATTATTTGGAGGGCGATTTCTGGGTGAATTTAAAAAGTCATTAGATAAAGCCAAGTATCTTCCACTAAAAACAGGGGCGTCAAGAAGCAATGTCTTGTACTGGGATGTAGCGTAGATAACAACAGTGTACACCAGAGGTAGGAATGATTAATGTGAAACTGTAGTGTTATTTATCAGCAATTACCACATGAAACTGCACAAGACTGTAATATGGTGTAGTACGTGTCTCTAATTTAGTAAGATAGAGAAGACAACATGTTAAACCTTGATAAGTCGATATTTTAATGATAATTCCTTTATTAGTTCACACACGACAGCTTTTTTGGCTATGGACTTAAACTGTAATCAGAAACTTATATTTTAAAATTACGTTCGATAGGGAGTTTGATTTATGAAACATGCAAACATATGTATAAATTTATCAGAGTTAGCAAGTAAATGAATGAAATAATAAGTCTTGCTAAAATTCATCATGTATATGAATTATAAGAATTTACAAACTTTTTAAACTTTCAGTTGTAAGAAATAACTGGTGTCGTATTCGTGCTTAATCTTGCGTACGTGCATGCTTGTCTGTCTGTGTATTAAAATATATTGTTCTATAGAGTTGCATCATAAAAGTTACATCTCAAAGTTCTCAAACAGTCTGGCAACTTTTCTTGAACGTGAAGTAATATCAAGCAATAAATAAACTATTATGAGACAGGTGTAAATTAATCTAGTTGATTAGACGTATTTAATGATATTACTGAGTCAAATTTGCATCTAATCGTACTAACCAGAGCACATTATCTAAAAAATAAGTAAAAACTATGTTACATAAATAATTACTAAAATATATTGAGAACATTTCTGTTTGTTATTTAAATTTGTGCTTTGAACATTGACCTCCAAAATAAGTAATGTGTATTATGTAAATCAAAACCAATGTAAAGGAAACATAATTTGACTAAAAATCAATTTTCTACAAAGTTTTCTTACATGTAAATATAATAATTGCTCCAGTAGCATTTGGCGAACGTTATTAGAGAAATTCCAGTATGTTATTTTTCTAAAGTGTATGATGTGCTTCTGTTATTATTACATAAATATTAGATAAACTTCCATTAGAACAGCTGCATCACATTAAGTTTCCAATTTCCAAACTAGAACTGGTTTCGTGTAAAATGTTATTAGCATAGATAGAATGTCACTACAGTAGGTAATTACTGTTCATGTAGGTAGAGTATGGTTCATCGCTATCTCTGCACATAACTAGTTTTTTTTACTTATCATCGTTTTTACTTGCCATCGCTGGACGCATGATATCTTTATTTTTGTTGGTAATTTGTTTTTAAATATTTGTATGTAGAGACTGTGACTGAGTTACAACAGAGTCAGTTAATCCTCCCCTATCGTGGGTGTCTATCTGGCATTGACACAAAATATGGTAATAAAAGTCAACGAAGAAACCAAAGGTTTTGGTTGCAGACAAGAATCATGGTTTAACATACTGTCGTGAATAATATGGTATGATTAATCATTGACAAGTCCACTCATGTTCTTATATTTAGCATTATTCTTTCGTGTGAAAAATTGGCTCTATATGATAAATATTGTTTTATGCCTTATAATATTTTACAGTTTATCTAAACATATCTCACAAACCTTGTTTTGTTTTTTTGTTTTTACGTATGTAACCTAAACAAGAATACATACCAAGAATTAAGAAAGCAATTGCTATTTTACTGATATATTATTGATTATTTTGCAGATCAATATTAAATCAATACAACAAAAAATTCATTTGTGAAATACTTGTAAAACGTTTGTATGTCCTTTCGTCTATAGTTGTGATGTCGTTAAAAACTTTTAATTAGTTGTATGACGTGTCATTGTTCAGGCACAAGAAAAATATCGTCAGTCGATATTTTAAATAAATAACGTTGAACATGAGTTACCGTTATTTTTGTCGAAGGGTATTTTCTTATGCTTATGGTACTTGTTTCAAAGTAGTCTCATGTAACCTGAAACATTTAAAAGAAGATTATTTTAGTGATTCTATAGTTAACCATTAAATACGCATTAAATGCTTAATCCTAACAATTCGTACTATATTTTTGACTCCTGGTAAACCCAGTTTTACATAAAATGGTCTTAAAAATAATTTTCATTGATTAAATTCAACCCACGTCTAACATCAAATTCGTAAATTACTGAATCATATCAACCCTCGTATACCTTAACATGTTCGTATAAAAATAACATTTTATCCATTACTCATATTTCCATGTCTCCTGGAATGGTTTTAAAAAGTTTTCTTATTGATTTGAATTATTTCTCCTACGTGGAAAAGTTCTTAAACATGTGATGATATTTATGTCAGTTAATCACCCTGTTAGTTTAGAATGTTTTGATATGGAAAGTGTTCAAAAATATTATATATTGTTGATTTTATTTACTTTTCTAGCATATTTAAAAGTTCGTAAGAAGGCTGTTTTATTGATTCAATTTAACCGTCATTTACGCTTACAGGCTTTTTAAAGTTTATGTATGAAAGTAAATTTGATGCTTTGAGCCAGAGACTGTATAATTATGATCTTGAGCAGTATGTCTAGACTGACCAGTTAATTGTTTCCCCGTTTCGGTAATTATCTGTAGTTATTATTGGCTAAATTATCAGCATGTAGATGACTTATTCTGAATAATCACATTACTGGGACGGACAGTTTATAATCTAACTTTTAAGCAAAAATACGTTTCATGTGAAACTTCTAGAAATGATAACGCTCAGAAAATATAGGTAATTGTGAAACTTCTTCGATAGAAACAGACCTGTAATATGCCACATAACGTGCTGCTCAAACAACTGACTTTAATAACGTTGTCTGGCAGATATATATGTAAATATAATTCAGTTTGGTCACGGGAGTTTCTCATTCTTCTCGTCTGATGCTACGAACATATACTGTTTTATTAAAACCAACACAGATTATTAGAATAATGTGCTGTGAACGTGTAACGCTCAAACACCGAATGTTTGTACTCAACAGAAACAACATGTGTTTGATAATTTCATGTGCTTGTAATAACACGCAAACAAAGAAAGAGTTTGTGAAAAAAAATGAAATCACGATCTCTTTTTTTTCTTCTTTTGGCTGATTTAAACGCAATATCATCAGAACTCCACGACTGAAATTGTACTTGGAGAGTTTTCTCTTTGTTTGATGTATATATATAGAAATCTCAGCACAACCATCCATCATAAACATGTACTTAAAAAGGATAATCGGGTTCACTCATCCTTCATTAACATGAAACTACACTCAGTAGAACATATTTAGACCAAAACTAAGAAAAGAGATTTATTTGATATATATATATATTTCCCTTTAAAAAAGCGTAGCTTCTTCGATCTCTATATAAAGTGGCACATACATATATATATACTTAAAACTATTAAATATTTACTTGTCAGACAAATTGTTAATGTAGTACTTTTTGTGGATGACAGAACTACTATCAGTATAACATTTCCCTTCTTTTAAAACCTGTCTTCTTCTTGTCAGCTGTCAACAGTGGTAAAAAAAAAGAAAGACTGTAAAGTTCCACTTTGACATTTGCGTATATGCGCACGTGCGTGTGTGTGACAGCGGACAACTTAGTTTTGAATCCCCGCCAGGTATGCTAAGTTTAAACGTGTTTACTTCTAATAAAGAGGCCGTCAATGCATATTTTTCAGTTTGTACAAGAATCTGCTGAGCAAATTACGCTCATGATTTCTCTTAGAATATCAACGAACGACACTTAAATCCTGTTGCTTAATAAGATTACTTGCCTATGATGGCTACTTAACTTGCTAATTTGTTTCTTTCCTTATCTGTTGTTTTTGAGCTTGAACTATATTAGAAATTATGTGATACGCAAAATAAACTCCGACAAAAAAACTAAGTCAGTCTAGGGATTGACGATGAAAAAAGTCTTATAAATTAAAGACAAGCAAGATGATGAGAAAGTAGAGCTAATAAATGTCTGGAAAATTCGATAACGTACTGATTATACATCAACAGTACCAATATCTGAATAGAAAACATTTTAAGAGTATTATATCTGGATAAAGAATATTTTAGCAGTGTCAGTGTAGGAATAGAAATTTATAAAGTTTAGCTCGTTATGAGAAGATTGGAACATTTTTACATATAAAGGAGGGTTCAACTAGAATATTAAAAGGATTCCAGTTTTAGATAATTTTGTTTCGAATCAGGCACCTCAAATTAAAGACTTAGCGATATATATATATATACATATGTGTGTGTGTGTGCGTGTGTATACATACAAATTATTCACTTACTTAGCTCCAACCATTAACAATGGTGGAGTGTATTGTTATCTTCAATGTCACCATTTATTTATGAAATCAAAACATGTTAAAAAATGATAGCCAGCTTTTAATCTGTGCTTTGTAACATAGAAACAAATTATAAAACTTACCAAATCTAAGAGCGAGAACAACTTGGTAATAGATGTATGCAATAAAAGAAAGGAAGATCGGAAACCTGTGGTCGACAAATTTATGCCTAATATCATCCGGCCATCAAAATATACACACCTTTTATATCAAGCTCTGTTCTTTCTCCATAAATGCCTTTCTCGTTCTTCAGCTCTTATGTTTGACAGCAGAATAAATATACAATGTATACAGTGTTTAGGCTGTAAAATTTGAATTTGTGGTATTTATGTAGCAGCTGATAGGTTATTAGTTTAACGGATGGCACACACATGCGCTGTAGGTACTAAGAGAGTCTGCACGCTTAAGAAACTCAAAGGAAGTGCTGATCAATTATCAGCTCCACAGATGGTGTCAGGCTTTACTAGTCTACTTTACCAGTCTATAGACAGTACGAGTCAGATATGTATAAAAACCAATCATGCTGTGTATGTTTATGGATGCTGTGAAATTTCGTCAAAAAAGTAACCACTATAAATCAACACGCTATTTTCACACTCTGTCTTGCAGGCTTACAGTACGTCATCCTTGGAATGTTGTTCTCCTGCATTTTATGTCCCGTTCACCTAAAAGTTCTTCCAAGGTCTTTTCAGTCACCCTAAACCCTCCACGAGATGCTTTCTTAAACGTTGTCTCACTATATTGCTGTAGCAACATAATGCCACCAAGTTCGGTTGACTTTAATTATTTGTTTACCAGTTGATTTGTATGTCCCAATTGATCCGTTTCTAACTATGTGTATCACCTACATTTGCACTTGGTCCGGAACCAACTCAGGTTATAAATCAAGCAACATTAATGGATGATAATTAAAGATAGTTGGAGATACGTAATGTGTATTACATATGTGTGTGTGTGTGTAGAGAGAGAGAGAGGTCAATGGTACAATTTTTCTGCCATAAATATCAAACTTAGTTATCCATTTGTGTCACAGGTCATTCTTCATGTATCTTCAAACGGCTACTTTGAAGTCACATGGTTACAGGCAGTACCTCTTGTTATATTAACGAAAAATAAAATTACCAAACTTACTTCAGCCGAGCATGATCATGTTTGCAAAATTAGCCCCCAAAAGCGAGTACATATTTACAAATCACCCTAAATCGCTAGTACTCGTTTACACTGTTATTAGTTATATTTCTACTTCTTTAAAGACAGAGATAAATCAATTAATTTAATTTTCGTTGTTTTTTTTTGGGGGGGGGGGCAACATCACAACACTCCAGACTGGAAATGAATACTTTTTAATAATGCTGATAATCAATACTTCATTTGTACTCCTTTTTTTATAATATCATCACTTTCAGTTGTACTGTTTTATTATTGAAAAAATAAAAACAATTTATTATTGTAATTAATGTAATGTAAAATGTATATTTGGCACAAAGTCTGAAGTTAGCCCTCGAGATTAGTAGAAATAAAAAACTAGCCTAAATCGTTAATGCTTCGTCACTATCCAATTTTACTGTTTTTAGTTTTATTTGTGCTCATTTCAGGAAAGAGATAAATCTAAATTTGGAGGCCTAACTTCACGCTGCCCCCAAAGTTAAAATGATTACCTTGATGACGCTGATGGTTAGTACTTTTATAGTTCTCTTTTGTATTAATGCCACTGTTGTTCTTTAAGAAAATGAAAAAAAAAATGAAATTTATCTCCAACTGAAGAACCTTTTGAGAAATACGCTGTTTGCGATCAATACTGTTTACATATACACAGCGTGGTCACAAGTAAATAGACACCACCTTTTCAGAAAAAATGAAATTTTTCAGTCATATTCACATGAATTGATATATTTATAATTTAATATCTAGTAGATCTTCCTTTCGCTTCGTGGAGTTCGTTGATCCTTTGGGGCATCGTGAGAATCATCTCGTCAATTTTAGATTGTGGGATTTTCGCCCACTCTTGCTTCAAAACTTGGAGCAGATCGCTCTTCGAAGTTGGTTTTTTGGTTGTTTCTTGACATGACGTCGAGTATGACCCAGAGGTTTTAGATGTCAGGAGATTGGCTCGGCCAGGGCAACTTCTGGATACCATTTTCTTCTTGCCACATTTG